>NC_090733.1:37119926-37127426 GCF_036898095.1 Palaemon carinicauda
AACAGATAACTTTGGAGCTAAGAATTTTGCTATCTTTATAAAAAACAAAGGAAAAATACCTTTTTGGTCTACACCTCCATGAGCACTAAGGTCCATCACCAGAGCATTAATTTCATAAGATCAAAAAGCTAAACTAGTTAGCTTAGCCTCAGGAAAACAGTAAAGAGGAAGTTCAAGTTTTTCATTACTCTGTTTACTATCAAAAACATCAGCCAAAAGGGTTGCATTTTCTTATGGACAGTGAGCGACTGAGCGATGTGGTTTAAGTAAAGGAGGAACTATTGCATATACACCAAAGAGTGCAGAAGTAGGTGTAGACCACCTTTTATCTTCCTGGGTTGTACCAGAAAGGGTTTTTTTATGGTAAAGTTGTACTCCTTTTCAGTTGAGGATTAAACTCTCTGAACAAAAGCTCGAAGCTGAGTATAGTTATTCCAGGTCAAATCTGATCTGTTACCCTTCCAAAGATGATAGGCCTCCTGCTTCTCCAAATAAGCACGTATACAATCATCATTGAACCACGGTTTGTCCTTCACTCGGTACCTTAGCACACGAGAAGGGATACGCCTATCAGTTATGTTGACTAGATTCTCATTCAAAGGGACAACAGGATCTACTGTACTATATAATTGTAACCATTTCAAGCACAAAAGATCATGCGAAATCCCATTCCAGTCTGCTTGGGATTTCATATAAATTTTACAAGAGTATGATACACCAGGGACAGGCTGCTCAGTCTTCACTACTAAAGAAATGAAGGCATAATCAGATGTCCAGACTGGAGAACCAACCTTACTAGATATAACGCCAGGGGAGTCAGTGTATACGAGGTCCAATCATTTACCAGACCTTTGAGTAGCTTCATTTATGATTTGCTCTCTGCCTGATTCAGAGGCAAAGTCTAAATCTCTCAAGCCATGGCGATCGGTAGGAAAGATAGAACTTTGGTGAGCATTTAAATCACCAACAAAGACAAAAGAAGTCTTTCTATCATATTCTTGTATCCTAGCCATAATGGTAAGAAGACAATCGAAAATAGAATCATCCATATCTGGATACCGGTAGATCAAACACAAATAAAAGTTGTTATGTCTGCCACAAACTTTTATTATCTGAATCTCATGACATCCACATTAATAGCAGGACTTATGAGAAGTAGGATACTCAGTCCTAATATACACCGTTTCAACATAATTAGCTTCTTAAAACAAGTTAGAAGGAGCTCAGATGAGTGCCTCATATTAGAAACCAAAGTTTCTGAACTCAAAAGAATATCATACTGTTTGGACGCAACTGTAGGGTCTTGAATATTTTCATGAAGACCATGAATATTGCAATACAGTAGAAGACATTGACTAAATCTACACCGTACTGGTCGTGGATTTCACTCAATGTCTTCAGACATCATAAGAATTTATAGACATAAAAAAGACACGTCATACATAGAAACTAGATTAACAAGAATTATAACAAAAACAACATGTAGAAAATTATAAATATATTGATTGATGAAACTCATAGACTATAGTAAAAAGTCGGAAAAACTGGTCAACATGGAGGAGCCGATGAAAGGCTGAATACCATCCAGGATAGCCACGTCAACTGAGAGGAGGACAGTAAGGATGGTTTTAGAAAGAAATAGAATCTGGAAAGGAAAACACAACCTCTTGATAAACCACCAAGCATCCATGGTCCTTCTATTAATCCTGCCAAACACACTATTTCAAAAAAACAAGAGGACCCCAAAAAAATTATAAGATAGAATAGTGTGCCAAAGTGTATCCTCAAGCAAGAGAACTCTAACCCAAGACAGTGGAAGACAATGGTACAAAGGCTATGGCATTACCCAAGACTAGAGAACAATGGTTTAATTTTGGAGTGTCCTTCTCATAGAAGACCTGCTTACCATAGTTAAAGAGTCTCCTCTACCCCTCCTAAGAGGAAAGTACACTGAACAATTGCAGTACAGTAATTTTCCCCTTTGGTGAAGAAGTGTTTAGCATCTCATTGTTGTCAGGTACATGAGGAAAGACGAGAATATGTAAAGAATAGGCCATATTATTCTGTGTAAGCGTCGGCAAAGAAAAAATAAGTCGTAACCAGAGAGAGGGATTCTATGCATTACTGTCTGGCCAGTCAAAGGATTCAATAACTCTCTAGTGGTAGCACCTCAACGGGCGGCTGGTGCCATGGCCAACCTACTACCAACTACTACTATATATATATATATATATATATATATATATATATATATATATATATATATATATATATATATATATATATATATATATATATAATCAACCATTATACTTTTTATGCTCTACGGATATCTGAATTATGAATATTTACATCTTTTTTTTTCCCTTTTTAAAATCTTAGAATTTTTTATTTTAGAATGTAATTTCAACATAATTAATCGTTATATTTGTAGAAGCTGATGTGTAAAAGGAATTGTAAACTTCTGGAAACCAGCAATCACTTTTGTTGAAACAGTGCTGTAATGTATAAATTATGAAGAAAAGAAATAATCATCGTTTATTAAACCAAAGGCTTACGTCTGAAAACTAAAAGAAACTAAGGAAATATGAAGGTTCCTGCAGGAAACAGTTTAACGCCACCAAGGCTATCGCCATCAATGAAAATTGTATTAGAGAGAAGCTGTTTCCCAAAGGTATATATATATATATATATATATATATATATATATATATATATATATATATATATATATATATATATATATATATATATATATATATATATATATATATATATATATATATATATCATGTATAATATATATATATATATATATATATATATATATATATATATATATATATATATATATATATATATATATATATATATATGTATACATATATATGTATATATATATATGTATATATATATATATATATATATATATATATATATATATATATATATATATATATATATGTATATATATATATATATATAAATATATATATATATATATATATATATATATATATATATATATATATATATATATATATATATATATATACAAACACACACACGCATATATATGTATATATATATATATATATATATATATATATATATATATATATATATATATATATATATATATATATATATGTATATATATATATATATATATATATATATATATATATATATATATATATATATATACTGTATGTATATATATATATATATATATATATATATATATATATATATATATATATATATATATATTTATATATATACACAAGCACACACACTCACATATATATATATATATATATATATATATATATATATATATATATATATATATATATATATGTGCGTGTGTATATATATATATATATATATATATATATATATATATATATATTTATAAATACGTGTGTGTGTGTATGCGTGTGAGTGTATGCATGTGCGTATATATATATATATATATATATATATATATATCTAGTACAAATATAGTACAATAGTATTTTGTTTACCGTGGATATAGACGAGTATCTATACATGTCAGTATATGTATAGACAAAATCCTTCATTAAGTGACATGATAATATACTGAGACTATTATAAGAATATAAATTCAAAACATTACAGTAAAGCCATTATCAAAAACATTTTGTATCTATTTCTACATAGAAATACTAATCTTCTCTGTTTATATGAACCGTCACCAAATGGAACAACAAAGTATATTTCAATTTCTATATAACTCTCTTTTGAAAGGATGTCTGGCTAAGTTTGTCCATATTACCAAGGTAGAGGCTACAGTCTCACATCCACACATAACTATGCATTGCTAACTCCAAATACTTCATTGTAGGAAGTTAACAAATTTTTAAATTGAATCTGAATTCAATAGTTATGTTTTTCATTTTGAGAGAGAGAGAGAGAGAGAGAGAGAGAGAGAGAGAGAGAGAGAGAGAGAGAGAGAGAGAGAGAGAGAGAGAGAGAGAGATTATAGACAGGGAAATTCCTATTTAAAGGTCAGATTATCAAATGAATTATTGGTAAATCAAAAATTCTTTTGTGACTAAAAATCCACATAGACAAATATCTCTTGCGTATTATCCATCATAAGTAGACATTGTCAATCAATTAAGGCCTTTTCATTACACTTCCTAATATGCATTAGGAAATTTATAAAAGGAAACTTCTCTTAAGAATTCGTTATTGATGCGCGTTGATATTTGGAAATGAGGTATGAGGCGAACATACATACATACATACATACATACATACATACATACATACATACATACATACATACATACATACATACATACAGAACAAATAAATTCATGTACACATAAAAGCAAATAGCAACGTTATTCTTTGTTTTAATGCTCCAAAAAGACTCGCGTGATTAAAGGAAAGCAATAACCATTCATGAAAGGAAATCCTTCACATCACCAAGTACCTTCCTTGTCATTTGGGACACCTTGATTCTTTTATGTTCTAAGATGATTCAATGGTAGACTATCTATTACAAACCCCGAGTACAGGCACCGAGGCAATTCTCCTTACAACCTCTCCTCTGGAAAGAAAATGAAATTGGAAGACAAAGAAACGGACCCTCATTAGTAGCGAAGTTTGGGAAAAAGACTTCTTCCTTTTCAGCTTATGTCATCGCAATTATCGAAGCCGGAAGGGAATGTTACTTGAAAGGAAAGTCTAAAAAACGAAATGAAGAAAAAAGTGGGAATTGAAGAAAAAAATAAATTGTTTCAATCCTCAGACTGCGATACAATAGAAGACTTTTTTACGTTGTGTTTCAAATTAACAAAAGTATTGAAAACCAACTTCTGAAAACAATTCTTTATACGGGCCTCGAGAGGTAGTCATAGGAATAATTATTCATAACGCACTCTCTTTTCCTTCATCTTTCTTACTCGAGACATGTATTGAAGAGGGAAAATAATAATAAGCCAAGTAATCCTACGTAAATTGTTAATCAAGATATGCTTTTTTTTTTTTTTTTGGGGGGGGGGGGTGGTTATAAAGAAGAAAAATAGAATCACTCATACTTTAAGGTTGCCAATAAAGCAGTTAATCAAGTCGCTAATATTCACTTAATAGGAATAAATACTGCTATATCTCAAAGGACACAGGTTTTACATTTTGGGCTATCAAAACATAAATTGAAAATAAGAAAAAGAAATGGGGGAATGTTGAATCCAGTAAAACCATTAGCCAACTTAAATACATCTATTATTACTCACCAGTCCTTGACCACTCTGTATATAATTAGTAATCACTTACAATAAACTAATTATTACTGAAAATAACAAATGATCGAGATTTTACTTTTCTAGAATTTAAGAGGAGTTATTATTCCAGCTCCCCCCCCCTAAAAAAAAAAAAAAAAACTCTACAAAGATAAAACTAATTCCTTATTTACAATTTTCCAATAGAAGTTATGAAAAGCTGTTATATATATTTTATACGACTTATAAAAATCTGGTTACCTTTATAGACTTTAAATGAGCAATAGTCATTTCTGTTTAAGTTGGAAAGGTTGAATTATAGTTAATTTTGACAGTTTTTAACCATGTGTTTGTTAAAATTTGTAATCTTGCTATGTAAACATAAACTTGAATTGAATTTAATGTTTTTTTTCAGTTCCACATTAGAAGGAATTTCTATATTGTATTATTTGTGTCCCACGTACTTAGCTGATTTCAGCATGTAATATCAGAAATTTATTTCTTTAATAACAATAACTGTTATACACAATATACAAGAAACTCCTTATACTGATTTCCTAACATCCAAATACCATGTAAAGAAATAAAAAGTTATATTTTCAAAAAAATATATTACTAACTGAAATAATAATAATAATTTCATTGAAATTAATAAAATCAATTATAATAATAAAAACATCAATAATAATAATAATAATAATAATAATAATAATAATAATAATAATAATAATAATAATAATAATAATAATAATATATGGTGCCTTGGCACAGTGTGTTAGGCCGTCGATAGACTGGTTAAGCAATGGTAGACGCTGTCTTCGGCGTATATCCCTCGGGAATTATCTTTACCATAATTTCATCAGTCTACTCAGCTGTAAATGAGTATCTACCATTGATGGTGTTAGCTCCAGCTATGGGTTAAATAGCAAAATTAGCAATAATGGAAGGAAATGTTGGAGTAAACGACAACGATAATAAATGGAACCTCTGGGAACAAAGGAACTTTGTCTGGGAGCCAGGTATTCAACCCAATGGAAGGGGAAAACGGCCTGGTAATTGGAGATCGTCATCCGGCAACTGACCTTCACCAATAAAGAAACCAACAGCCAGAGACCTGAGCTACAGAAGCAAACTAGAGGAAGAAATTGACAAGAGAAGAAAATAATGAAGTATTGGGATGGTATATTAGAAGTACCCAGACGGAGAGATGTTATAGACGAAGGTGGGGTTATACTGGAATAAGAGGAAGAACACCCCCATACATTTCAGACGCTGGCAGACCAAGTAAGAAACATAAAGAAAAAGAAATGGCTCTCCCCAACAGAAAGATACCAACTGGAAAGGGAAAAATCCCACAACAATGAAAGACGATGTCACAGAAGACGACAGGAATGATGAGGTATCAAACAAAGACACAAAGAAACACTGACGAAATAAGAGCTAGGACGGAATGGGCAGAACATATTAGAAAATGGATGGAGCCAGATACAGAGATAACAAATATCCCCTCCATCATATAACACCAAACAATTATTCCTGATATAGATATTAATCTCTGCCACCGTCATTCAATTAATTCTTCATGCATGTTGTAGAATATTTTTTTTTATATTTCTGATCATCCTTAACATTCAGATCTTCCCGGACAGTTACAGTCTCTTCGTAATACTAGGCATGCAGTTAATCTAATGGTCAGGCATTCTCCATCACGAGGCTCAAAAGTACAGTCAGTATCCTGGGAGTTTTATTCCAGCTGTAACGAAGTTGTGAAAATATCTTCCTAACCTGGCAGTTGAATCGGTAGAACTTCAAAAGTTGAAACTTGCAGCAAATGTTTTTATGTTAAACAGGAAGACATATGCGTTTTCATAGTTTATGTATGAAATATATGTTTTAATGTTATCATTTTGAAAATATTTGATTTTAAATTTTCATTAATTTTCATATTATTTCTCATCTCCCTATTTCCTTTTTTTACTGGGATAATTTTCCTAGGTGGAGCCTCTGGGCTTATATTCTTGCTTTTCAAAATGAAGTGTTACCTTACCTATAAATAATGATAATAATGATAATAAGAATATCCTCTGTAACAATTTCTACATTAACATGAAATGGGGAAGCAAAAAGTTCAACAGGTACCGAGTGTTTTCTAAGGTTAGGGAATCACATCAGAAATTGTTCTTGAAGAGCTGCCAATCTGCCACTATATTTCGGACACTGTTCATCGTTTATCACATGGTTGTAT
>NC_090733.1:37132426-37144926 GCF_036898095.1 Palaemon carinicauda
ATATATATATATATATATATATATATATATATATATATATATATATATATACTGTATATATATTCAATAATGATTGTGGACGAGCTTATTTGGAAAACCAGGGGAGCTATCACTTTAGGAAGGGTAACAGATCAGATTTGACCTGGCATAACCTTACTTCCCTTAGAGCTTTTCCTCTGAAATTTTATGCTGCAAGTTATAAATAACTCAATTCATCCATAAAAGAAACCCTTTATGGTACAACTTTGGTGTATATGCAACAGTTCCTCTTTTACTTAAATCAGAAGGCTCAGTCACTCACTGTCCAAAGAAAAAGTCAACCCTCTAGGCTGATGGTTTTCACAGTAAACAGTGATAATAAACTTGAAGTTCAACATTCCTGTTTTCCCGAAGCTTATCTAACTAGTCTAGGTTCTTGTAGATCGAAATGGTATTTTTCTTTTGTTTTTTTCTTTTATAATGACTGCAGATTTCTTAATTCCTAACTTATCTGTTATTTTATGCAAATTAGCAAGATGAGGAACTTTTAGCAGTTGTTGGAGAATTGGCAATGTTACTCCTCTATGTGAATCTGTTTGTGGTATCTCAAGTCCAATTAATTACCGCTCAATTTCCATAACTCCCATATTATCTGATGTTTTTTTAACGTCTTCTGGCAAAACGTCTTAATAAGTTAGCTAAAGGTAATCATTTATTCCTTAGTTTGGAATTTGGTTTTCGTAAAAGCCTTGGAGCATGTGATGCCCTTTTTACAATTTGAAATGCTATACAGAAATCCCTTGCTTGTGGTCAGGAAATTCGTATGATTGGCCTTGATTTTAGTGATTCCTTTGACCGTGTTAATCATGTGGCCCTTGTTTTCAAACTCAAACAGTTGGGAGTGGGCGGGCCGTTTCTTAGCATTATTATTGATTTTGTAAGTAAATGATCTCAAAGAGTTATTGCTGATGGACACGATAGTGACTCTAGGAATGCGATATCTGGAGTTCCTCAAGGTAGTGTTCTTGGTCCATTACTTTCCATACTATATACACATGAAATGTGGTTTCGCCTAGAAAACAAGCTTGTTGCATATGCAGATGATACTATTCTCTTTGCATCAATTCCATCCCCTGAATTTAGATCTGGGGTTGGTGAATCCCCTAATAGAGATCTAGCTAAAATTAGTGCATGGTGAAAATTAGGGTTTATGAAGTTCAATCCTAACAAAACTCAAAGTTTGATTGGATGTAGGTCAATGGCAGTCACTCCTCATCTGGATGTCAGTACTAATAATGTTTCTTTAACTTTGTATGACTCTCAAAATTTTAGATGTGATTCTCGAGAAAAAAATTACTTTTGAGAAATACATTAGGTCTGCGTCTTCTTCAATTGCACAAAGAAAATGGCTTATTGAGAGAGTCTTAAAAGATTTTCGTTGATCAATCTATTCTGAAGAAATGTTTTAATTATTCCATTCTACCTTGTTTTGAGTATTGTTCTCCAGTCTGCTCTTCAGGTGGTGATTCTCATCTTAATTTGTTTGAAAGAAACTTAAGGTTTTTTAAATTTCTCATTCCTGATCTCGATATTGATCTTTTCAATGTTGTTCAATTACTTCATTATGCATGTTGCATGAGATTTTTCATGACTCTGAGCATCCATTTCATTCAGATCTTCCTGGAAAATTCTATGCTGTTCGTAATACTAGGCACGCTGTTAATTCTAATAGTCAGGCCTTCTCCATCAAGAGGTATAATAATACACAGTATTCTAGAAGTTTTATTCCAGCTGTGACAAAGTTGTGGAACGATCTCCCTAATAGGGTAGTTTAATTATTAGAACCTTTGAGTTCAAACTTGCAGTAAATGTTTGTATGTTGAACAGGTTGACAAAATTCTTTTTATAGCATATATATGATATATCTGTTTCGACGTCGTTACTGTTTTCAGAATAATGTATTGGTAATTTGTTTTCATCTTATATATATATATATATATATATATATATATATATATATATATATATATATATATATATATATATATATATATATATATATATATATATATATATATATATATATATATATATATATATATATATATATATATATATATATATATATATATATATATATATATATATATATACATATATATACTTATTTCCTTTGCTCACTGGGCTAATTTTCCCTGTTGGAGCCCTTGGGCTTATAGCGTTTTTTTTTCAACTAATAATAATAATAATAATAATAATAATAATAATAATAATATATATATATATATATATATATATATATATATATATATATATATATATATATATATATATATATATATATATGTATGTATGTATACATATATATATATGAAAAATATAAATGGTTTTATCTGACGTAAATATAGACGAATAAGTTGACATGTCAGTATTTGTAAAGACACAATCTTTCCTTAAGTAGCATGACAATACACTGAATATATCGGTAGAAAATTATTTGAATGTAAATGCACATTGACAGAAGCATTTTGTATTTAGTTTAGTTTTATAGGAACTGTTTTTTATTAGAATAACAACCTATATTACAAATTTTCAGATAATCTTATATTTAAAGGATGTCGGTCTATTTATTTCCATATTACCAAGTTATAGGATACAGCCTCACATCTACAGATTATTATGCATTGCTGACTCTGAATATCTAAATGCAGGAAGGGAACACAGTTTTGGGTATAATCTGAATTCAATAATTATGTTTTTCATTTTCATATATATATATATATATATATATATATATATATAGAGAGAGAGAGAGAGAGAGAGAGAGAGAGAGAGAGAGAGAGAGAGAGAGAGAGAGAGAGAGAGAGAGAGAGAGAGAGAGAGAGAGATTATAGACTGGCACGCTCCTTTCTAAAGGCCAAATTATCGACTACTATGAGATTCAGGGCCCCTGTAACACGGTTTTTTCGCAATAACTTTTTTCTATGAATTTCATAAATATAACGCTTATTCAGAATGCACATTATATCTACACATAAATTTTGACTATATTCTGCATTACGTAGGTTGAATAAATTTGGTACTTTATTAAGTAAAAGTGACGATTTTTGAAGACTTACTCAGAGAAAAGGTTTCGAACGCACTCGTTACGTAACTTTCTCGATCGATGATTGGTTATACGTAACGAAGGCTATACCTCTGCCAACAATAATGCGAAAGTGTAAATAAAAGCAAAGCAGTACACCTTTATGAACTCTGAAACCTCTCCACTGAGAATTGTCATAATGAACAAACGAACAAAATATGTTAATAAATACAAAAACACTTCGATTATTTCTCTAACTCCCAAAATAAGTTTCCTAAGAAATTACAGTCTACTTTATAGGTCACAATCAGATTGACAAAGTGTATGGAATAGTTGGTAATTTTCAAAAAGGTAGTAGACCAGCTTGATTTAATAACTGCTATATCCAATGTCAAGCAATTTTTATTCATTATCTATCTACCTACCTATTTACTGTAAAAAAAAGATAGCCGGTACTGTATTTTCGCTTTAAACCTTCACCAATAATTATCGTCAGAATGATGACTTCATGAGACTCCATCCACTTTGGCCTCGTTATGAATCAGGATAACACTGAAGGCTATCATGGGCATTGTTGGATCAGAAAATTCAAATTCTGGCTATAAAAACTCATTTCTCGAGTAGTTGTAAGAAGTGCTAAATGATCCTCAATGATCCCAGCAGTTGGCCTAAACGTTTAATTCATGCATACTACTGTTGCGGCAGTACTGCTACAGTAGTATTACTACGCCAGCACTGATACCCCACCCACATCTATGTATTGTTCCGCCATTCATAAAGTCTTTGTCATGTTTTTTCACTGTGCAATAAGCCATGGCCTCCTCAGAAATTAAGTTTAACATCAGATGATAGGTTACTTCATTAAGCTGACAAATTATGCCAACTTGGTATGTTATTGCCGACGTTGAAGCTAAAGACAAAGTATGGTATCATTCCTTCATTGCATTATCATCTTTACTACTATTTGTTTTGCTACATGTAGTAAATATTTTAACCCTGGAACGGTACGGTGAGTCGTCCGCGACCCCGAGCGTCAAAAAAAAAAGAGGTTTTTCTCACGTGACTCACCCCCGTGACTGAATTTGTGGGTGATCGACCTGCAGTAGGTGTCTCGCCTACACGCTCTAGTAGTGTCCAGATGTGCATTGCTGTAGCTGTACTCCTTCCCCGACTTCTGAGACTCGTCGGGGTCGAGCGCGACCGAGTTTACCCTTCTAAGGTAATTTGCATAATTATCAAAGTTATTACGTATTATGAAATTGTCGTAGAATGGTGCAACTTGTATAGGTTATCAGTTGTGGAAAGTCTTGGTGGATTGTTTGGCTACCATGTGCATGATTTTTTTTTTAGTTAAAATGTCGTTCATCACCACGAGGACCATTTTACCGCGAGTGCCCCTTTTTCATTTTTTTTCATTTTTTTGCCAAGTCATTTTTCCGTAAGATACTGCCAAATAGTGTCGTAAAACTTTTGCTTGTTTAGTGTTGGAAAGTGTGTCTAGATGATCTGGCTACCCATGCGTGACTTTGTTTTTTTTCAGATATGACGTAGTTATTGGTATATTGGGTATTTAACTGCGGTTACCAATTTCTGTTTTTTTTTTTAATATTTGTAAAAATTTACTACGTAGTAAGGAATTGCCGTATATTATTGATTTTTTTTCATGTTTATGTGTTAGAAAGTGTGCCTTGATGGTTGGGCTAACACGTGCATGTCTTTTTTTTTTTTTATCTGAGATGCCGTATATTAAAATGTTGGGCCTTTTACCGCGAGTGCCCCTTTTTCATTTTTTTTTATTTGTTTGCCAAGTCATTTTTCCGTAAGATATTGCCAAATAGTGTCGTAAAACTTTTGCTTTTTTAGTGTTGGAAAGTATGTCTAGATGATCTGGCTACCCATGCGTGACTTTGTTTTTGTCAGATACAACGTAGTTATTGGTATATTGGGTATTTAACTGCGGTTGCCAATTTCTGGTTTTTTTTTTTTTTTTCAATATTTGTAAAAATTTACTACGTAGTAAGGAATTGCCGTATATTATTGATTTTTATTTTCATGTTTATGTGCTAGAAAGTGTGCCTTGATGGTTGGGCTAACACGTGCATGTCTTTTTTTTTATCTGAGATGCCGTATATTAGAATGTTGGGCATTTTTCCGTGAGTGCCCCTTTTTATTTGTTTTGCATTTTTTTGGTTAGTCATGTTACCATAAGGAATTGGCAAGTAGTGTCGCAAAACTTATATTTTTATAGTGTTGGAAAGTGTTTCTAGATGATCTGGCTACCCATGCCTTTTTTTTTAGCCAGATATAGCGTATATATAGGTATGTGTTCGATTTTCCTGTGATTGCTATTTTTTCGTTTTTTCCCATTTCTTTCAAAATTACTACGTACTAAGGAACTATCACAGAGTAATGATTCATGTAGATGTTTATTTATCGGAAAATATGCCTTGATGGTTTGCCTAGCATGTGGCTGAATTTTTTTTTTTTTCTGAAATGCGTATAATAAAATTTTGGCCATTTTTCCGCGAGTGCCCCTTTTTATTTGTTTTTCATTTTTTTTTACTTAGTCATGTTACCGTAAGGAATTGGCAAGAAGTGTCGCAAAACTTATATTTTTATAGTGTTGGAAAGTGTTTCTAGATGATCTGGCTACCCATGCCTACCTTTTTTTTTAGCCAGATATGGCGTATATATAGGTATGTGTTCGATTTTCCTGTGATTGCCATTTTTTCGTTTTTTCCCATTTCTTTCAAAATTACTACGTACTAAGGAACTATCACAGAGTAATGGTTCATTTAGATGTTTATTTGTCGGAAAATGTGCCTTGGTGGTTTGCCTAGCACGTGGCTGAAATTTTTTTTTTCTGAAATGCCGTATATTAGAATGGCCATTTTTCCACGAGTGCCCCTTTTTATTTGTTTTGCATTTTTTTTGCTTAGTCATGTTACCGTAAGGAATTAGCAAGTAGTGTCGCAAAACTTATAATTTTATAGTGTTGGAAAGTGTTTCTAGATGATCTGGCTACCCATGACTATCTTTTTTTTTAGCCAGATATGGCGTATATATAGGTATGTGTTCGATTTTCCTGTAATTGCCAATTTTTCGTTTTTTCCCATTTCTTTCAAAATTACTACGTACTAAGGAACTATCACAGAGTAATGATTCATTTAGATGTTTATTTGTCGGAAAATGTGCCTTGATGGTTTGCCTAGCACGTGGCTGAAATTTTTTTTTTTTTCTGAAATGCCGTATATTAGAATGTTAGCCATTTTTCCACGAGTGCCCCTCTTTATTTGTTTTGCATTTTTTTACTTAGTCATGTTACAGTAAGGAATTGGCAAGTAGTGTCGCAAAACTTATATTTTTATAGTGTTGGAAAGTGTTTCTAGATGATCTGGCTACCCATGCCTATCTTTTTTTTTAGCCAGATATGGCGTATATATAGGTATGTGTTCGATTTTCCTGTGATTGCCACTTTTTCGTTTTTTCCCATTTCTTTCAAAATTACTACGTACTAAGGAACTATCACAGAGTAATGATTCATTTAGATGTTTATTTGTCGGAAAATGTGCCTTGATGGTTTGCCTCGTACTTGGCTGAAATTTTTATTTCTGAAATGCAGTATATTAGAATGTTGGCCATTTTTCCGCGAGTGCCCCTTTTTATTTGTTTTGCATTTTTTTGCTTAGTCTTGTTACCGTAAGGAATTGGCAAGTAGTGTCGCAAAACTTGTATTTTTATAGTGTTGGAAAGTGTTTCTAGATGATCTGGCTACCCATGCCTATCTTTATTTTTAGCCAGATATGGCGTATATATAGGTATGTGTTCGATTTTCCTGCGATTGCCACTTTTTCGTTTTTTCCCATTTCTTTCAAAATTACTACGTACTAAGGAACTATCACAGAGTAATGATTCATTTAGATGTTTATTTGTCGGAAAATTTTGTTTACTTCTTTTTTGATTGAATATCATCCAATATTTTAGCTAAAATATTATTGTTTTACATTTTTTTTTTCGATTTTATTTCCCTTCAAACAAATTTTTTGGGTCAGAATTTTAATTTTATACTCGTAAAATAATCGATAATTATCCAGCAACCCACCATACAATTTTTATGCATATCCAAGAATAATTAGATTAGTAAATAACACCTTCCTACATTTGAAGTGGCATATTAGGGAGTCTGAGTCAGTGTGGTTGGCGGCCATTTTGTGGACATATCCGAAGCGTAAGTTGCCCTATCTATATATAATCTTGTTCCCTATAGAATTTGTGATATTTTGGTATAATTTTACCTGCATAAATATCATATTATATATTAAATATATATATTTTTTTACGAAATTTCTAAGTACTCAAAAAATTACCTTTAGATATGGCCCCTGATATAAATGTAATTTACAAAATAATGAAGATTTTTTTACATATTTCTATTTTAGGTTAACATATGTTTATTCCCTAAAAAAATTAGCCGCTACCTATTTCATTTGGGTACCCAAAAAAATTCATGAAATTTGGACAAATTTTTTTGGCCAAAAAAAGTTACCCTTTTTTTCTTATTTCAGATCTTCACCTCCATGGGTCTGACTTCATCCAAAATACAAAATTTTGTCCAAAGGTGTTTACATTGCTTACGTAATGAATGTTTTCGACTCATGGCTCGGTATCACTGGCCATGGCATCGGCTGGATTATTTTTACTCTATAAAAATTAAAACCATCGGGTTTAGGTTATTGATAATGCTGACAAAATTTGTGTGTGGTTGTAAAATATATATATGTCAACTTTCAGCTACACCCGATGCTTTGATAAGGAGCAAAGTCCAAAAACCGTGTTACAGAGGCCCTGAATCTCATAGTAAATTAATGTTAAACAGAAAATTTATTTGTGCCTGAAAATCCAATTAGATAAACATCTCTTACGGTCCATCCATCACGAGTAGACACTGTCTATCAATTAAGACCTTTTCTTTACACTTTAAGAAATTTATTTTGAAAAAGCTTTTAAGACTTCGTTATATATGCACATTGGTATGTTGAAATTAAATATGAGAATTCAACATAAATATTTACATATATGTATACATTTATTCTTTATTGACATTGTGGTAAAATAATTTAATTTGGTTTACACACAACACTAGGTTTTATTCTGTAACAATAACGCATCTTCCCCCATTACACATCAAAATATTTTGTCCAGAAAAAAATAGAATATTTTCTTCCATAAAGAAATATAAGAAACAAACCCCTCATACATCAACACCAACACCTAAAAATTTATTATAAATCTTTAATACTTCAAATATATACTGACACAGGTCAATTATTTGATTTTCTTCTCCAAACATTGTGTCTATGTTCGAAAAATTAAGATTTCTAAATCTCTGCCCCTTTGATCATGACCTTGTAAATTCAATTAGATCATGCACTTCCTTCTGTACATGCTGCTAATCACAATTATACACTTGAAATTCCCTTTGAGTTTTACTCCACCTTCCCGTCTCTATCCTTAGGTCGTGGGACATTATACTCTTAGCTTGTAGTATTAACTCTAATATAATTTTAGCTGCAGGAAGATTGCATTTTTGTATACACAGGCACTCACACACACACACACACACACACACACACACACACACACATATATATATATATATATATATATATATATATATATATATATATATATATATATATATATATATATATATATATATGTATATATACCCGTATTTCCCGTGTGATAAGACGCTACAAGTGGTAAGACGCACCCTTAAATTAGCAAATCATTTTTGGAAAAAAAAATGAGATTTTACAATTCCTAGCAGCAATTCCTAGTCCGAGACTTTAGTGAGATTTTGTGTAACACAGTAAATTTTCGTATTTTAGGTATATTGGCAAATGCTTGAGTTAATATTACTTAGTTGAACACCAGTTATCCCAATTTATTTACATATTAATAGAAGAAACCACTGAAATCAGTCGTAGTTGCCTCAATAAACGAAGCATAATATGAAATTTTGTTTTATTACATGTTAATGATAATTGGTGGTTTATACTTTATGTCTGTTGAGTGAGTATTTGTAAGTGATTAGTTGGGTGTTTGAGGGTTTTCAGACTTTCCTATACAAATTTTTCTTAGTATTAAGACGCAGGGTGATTTTGGGGGTCATTTTTCAGAAAAAAAGGTGCGTCTTATGACACGGGAAATACGGTATATATATATATATATATATATATATATATATATATATATATATATATATATATATATATATATATATATATATATATATATATATATATATATATATATATAGTAATCTTGTCAAGGCAATTCGTATATAGTCTGGTACATAACCATTTTCACTATACACTCTATGCATTTGCAAGGATCTATTTAAAATCTCCCTGCCTGTATAATAGTTTGTTGCTGTTTCAGGTTTATTATGGATTTCATTTTTCAATTGGCCAAGGCTCGACACGATGATGTTATCAACCAGACAAAAATTCAAAAATCTGTAACCAGGTGTATTTTCATTTCTGCAAATTTCATAAATATAGTTCCTCCATATCAATGCTCGCCATTTTCTTTTCTAAGAAACGTTTCCTTTTTATTTGAACTTTATTTGAACATGATTAAAAGGCTTAAGGCCACTCTCCACTAAGCAAAATGTAATAGGCGTATTATTTCGGACCCCCAATAAGCATCTAACAGCCTGATTGTATATTGTTTCCATTCATGTTAAGTTCTGTGTAAGCCAACTCTCTGCACTATAAGGCAGTGAAGCTCCTAACGCTGCTTTGAACACTGACTTTAAATGCATAGGGCATAGTTGTATTGTTATAACAAAATATTGAGAACTTGTTAATGGTCTTTGCATTTTCAATTTCATGTTGTTTAAGCACTGATTTCATTTTGCCCGCAAACCATGCACCAAGATATAAATATTTTTCACAATGGTCCATATTGAAATTATTTACGACTAAAGACTTTATCTCTTGCATTTCCACTTACTATAAAAAACTTAGTCTTTTTTTTTCGTTAAAAACAATCCCATATGAATAACAGTTATCCAACATAATTCCAACTTTCTCAAAAACACTTTTCTCTTGATGCACTTAAAATAACTGTCATCCATCTATAATAGCGTATGCATTGTCCCTAAAACCCCATCTCAGCCAATTTCCTCTTTTATCATTTTAACAACTTTTTTTTAGGCATATATTAAATAATAAACAGCTTGTTGGAGCATTTTGACGTATTCCAACAGTAAATATAATCATAGCTGATTTCAAGACATATATCTTATGAATGGCCATTAACATAGTCTTACCACATACATACATTCAGAAATACAGACATACATACGGAAACAAATAAATCCATATACACATGAAATCAAATAGCTAAGTTATTCTTTTTTTCATAAATGCACCAAAAGACTTGCATTATTAAAGGAAAGTAATTAACATTCATGAAAGAAAAGCCCCTACATCACTAAGTGCCTCACTTGTTATTCGGGACACCTTGATCCTTTTCAGTTCTAAGATGATTCAATGGTAGACTATCTATTAAAAAACCCCAGCACAGGCACCAAGGCAATTCTCATTACAACCTCTCCTCTTGAAAGACAAAGAATTTAGAAGACAAAGAAACGGACCCTCATTAGTAGCCTGTTTTGGAGAAAGAATTCGTCATTTCCAGCTTTTGTCATCGCAATCAAGATCTACTTATATAAGGTCGGCCGGGCAGCTGTACGATTTAGGCCACTTCTGTGCATGACTTCATCAAAGTCTTTGCCGCAAATGAACTCTTGCGTATTTACCTCTGTTCATTCACTCTTTACCCATTGCTAATTACGTTATTTTCTGATTTGGATATTCTTTCTCATGGAAATTTGATATATTGTTTATTATAGCACTCTTCACTCATGTAAAATCGTTAGAGAAAAGATGAAGTAAAATAATTTCAGTTCATTACTTGTATAGAAGTATAAATAGGATATGATTGGCAGTTTCATAAATTATTTCTAAATTTATTTACGATGTTTCTCTATTACAATTTTCACATATGAATTAGATACTTTTTTCAGTTTAATAAATAGGTCATCAATTCTTTTACACTATTCTACAATTTACATATATTTCCGATTTATACTTCTGTAATATCTTGATTTTTTATTGATTTTTTTCTTTTTTATTTTCAAATGCCTAATTCTATAAATTGGGCATTTTTTGCAAAGAAATATAACATGAAAAGGTAAGGCCACCCTAGTAAGTTTCATCTGGTCATAAAGAGTTCTTATGCAATGATTCCCCGCCCTCTTTTACTCGGTTTACTTGCAGGCGTTTCATTCTCAGCATGTTTCAGTTAGTTCCGACAAGAATATCATCACCTGTCCAGGATTCTTGATTAAATCCAATATATCTTTAAATGAGACTAGCAAGACTAATTTTCATGGCAATTCGTCGTACTTTATTTGTTCTTTTTCCCTGTGTAGATGAACACTTGACCAATAATGTATGAGATAGGCAGTCTTGATTTTCATGGCATGTATTACTATTACACTTTTCACTTATCGGGGCTACTTCTCTCCTTAGTAAATATTCTTTCAGACTGTACTTGAAATTTACTGCGTTTGGATAAGACGTCTTAAGCATTTCAAAAACCATTTCAGTGTTTGGCAACATGAACCCAGAATCTATTAGGTTAGTCCTGACATACTTGAGTAAATGAGGATCGTCTGTAGAAAGGAATACCTGTCTGTCTGCACTAAGATTCTGGGTAGACGTGTTCTAACATAAAGGGTCAATTACATTTTCTCTTTCCACAACCTATGATTTCTGGGCCCCAAATCATGCTATAAATAACCTGCATATTCCACCTCTTTTATCAAATCATTCATTTTCAAATACTATTCCTCAGATAGTTTGTCATCTTGTTTTGATTTAAAAAAAAAAATAGAATAAACGTGAAATCAAATATAATCTACATTCTTTAACAAGTTTTTCTTTTACGCAATGTGCTAACCAATCAGTCAGCAATTATCATTCATAATGATGATAATGACATTGATTTTTCACTTCATCATTTGGTAATTATAATTTGTTTCATTGTGAAGCAGTGGAGAATAATCTGTAACAAAAAAGTTACCTCCATACAGGAAAAAAGAAGGCATTGCGTCTTTTGTCAGAAGTCTCTTACTTTAACTCAAATTTGCAGCAAATGAGACTTCATATCATCCATGAAATCACTGTTTGCAAAATGAACAGAACAAACCATATTACTTTAAAGATTCGTTTTATGAGCTCGACGACATGCTTGTTTCCAGCCTACTCGAAAATTATTACATTTAGAAAATGGAAATATTTGATGTCTGAACAATTTTATTTAAGTTTTGTACTAGAACACCCAAAGACTGAACAGTTGT
>NC_090733.1:37149926-37169926 GCF_036898095.1 Palaemon carinicauda
TTTTAGCAAGTGTTTGTGGATGGATGTTGAAGATTACATTGAGTATTTGATATTGGAGTGACTTTGTGCATAGCCATGTAAGCAAATGCGAAACATAAAATTGTTGTTTTATTAGGTGTTTTTATTATTAAGAGAAAGTAATAAAGAATGATTATTTTTCATGCTATTATTTCGTTTCTTGTTTACTAGCAGCAGTTAAACTTGAATGACCGTCTTATGTTTGTCTCCCCTCCCCCCCCCCCCCCCCATCCTTTTATCTCGTCCCAGTTCAAGTAATAATTATATTTATTCCTGCCAATTTTTCATCTACTCTCAATACATCTACCTCTTTCCGATAGATTTTTGCTCTAAGTTTCAGTTTCTTATAATCAGGAATATTTCTTATATATTTAAAATTCAAACAAATTTTCTCTCTTTTCCTTCTGGTATGAACTACATTGTTGGGGAAAAATCAGATTTAACATTTTCTCATGTGAGAGACTCAGAAGAATACGAGGTATAGTATGAAAGAAATTGATGTTATGAAGGGAAGGGATATGTAAGGTAGATGAGTTGAGAAATTTTTGAGAGGATTTTACTGGGATATCTTACGAGGTTTTGATTGAGATTTTCTACTATAATAATGCTACTGAAATTGAAACTTTGTACAAAAACTCCAACTAAGTTACTGCGCTGCAATTGTTCGGAACCATGTCCTTAAGTAAATTAGTTACAAGGGATATCAAAGGACCAACATCTGGTTAACAGCAGATATAACGAATAGATCACTTGAAGAGCTTTCAGCATTTTTTGTTAGGGTAGAAATATGCAGTGGAACATTTATTTGCTTGATTCTATTATTCCTAGATACACAATCACTTCCAAAGGAGCAAATAAAGTTGCAGGGATGAATGATTTATTAACTTTGATCCTTTAAGCATAAAGAAGTTATAATTATTCAAAATAATTTTTGTATTCTTCACAGTCGTTCATCTGGTTTTCACTCAACACAATGAGTTTGAAAATTTCATTAATATGGTTCTTTCTTGAAGACTGTTGAACTAGTTCTTGGTATACTGGATATACCGGTTCTCGTTACGATGGCTGTAGCTGTTCTCGTTGTGTGGTTATAACTGTTTTGTTTTCCCAGTCTCAGGTAATGTCCCACGTTAGGTAGGGGGCAGGCGGCCATCTTCTTTCTGTAGAAAGGGTGGAGTCAAAGACTATATACTGAAGGAAGATAGAAGGCTCAAAATAGAATGTTGATACACTAGTTGTCAACTCCAAAGTAAACGCAATAGTTTGACCGCTCAGAATTTAGATGGCGTTGTAGGTATTTCGTTTGTCGTCTGTTTGTTTATATTCAGAACTTGACAGTTGACACAAACGAAATCATGGCGCCAGTATATACATGGAATATGTGCTACTAATGAGTAAGCCCCAGTGATATTGGATATAAGATTAAGGCTCTGCATCCGCAATACACTTTTCTCAAACTTTTATTTGATCATAATGTATTTTTCAGGACCTGGCATATTTGTCGTTAGGAACATGTTTAGTGGTATGTATTATATTTAACTTTGATTTATCTTATAAGTGTATTAATATGTCAGCATGTTTGCACACCTAGCCTAAGTAACATTACAGGAGTATACTGTTTCAACATATTATTTTGTTAGTGTTCCCTGTCTTCTTATTTTTTTTTTTCTGTTTCCTAAATAAAGACTAACATTTTACAGTATTTGTAAACTGTATTTGTTTGTATTTGTATTTTAATGAACATTGAATGTGTGTTTACTGTCTGTGCTTTTCTATGTTTGCATACTTACTTCGTCTTATGTTTGCACGATGTATTCAATTCATGAAGAAATCCTTTTGTAAGTATTATGTTTTCTCATATTTATAATTATATTAGAGTTTATTTGGATGTAATTCATGATGCAATTTTAGCTTGCTTGTATATTATTATTTTTCTTTTTACAATTTTTATATGCACAGTATTATTTACTGTTAGTTTTCTTAAGTAAAATTTATTAAAGTTCCTTTTATGTGATTTATCTTTCATTTTTGGTTGGCTTGTATACTACCTAATTTCCATCTCCATCCCCTTTTGATTATATTTATGTGGGATTCAATTTAGTGAGCTATTTTATTCCTTTTGCTTGTATATCTATACATTTATTAGTTTATATTACTAAAGAGTTTATATGAGTCCATCATGAATTTCCGTTTCAATAAAAGAAAATTATATTTGTGTTTTATATACACCTAATATCATTCTACAATGGCCTACAATCTGTAATTAAATGTATGCCTACCCATCAAAGTATGTTTTACTTTGTTGGAACGTGATATTGTATAGAATATTTAAAAAGAATTGTAATATACAATACTTGAAATTGCTAGAAAAACAACGAAATTATAAGACATAGCTATTAAGTTTCTGAAAAAAAAAAACTGAAAAAAAACCAGACTGAGAAACAAAAGGATATGTATTCTTAATCTATAAATGTACCTACTTGTAAAATTACAATTTATTTATCTAGAATTTAAGAACGTCATAAATATAAGAATAAAATATACTGACGTAGTAATGCAAATTATTTATAATCGAACTCCATCCTATATTCCCGTAAGGATTATGGCTCTGAATGTTTAACCGCTCACTCAATAGATGGAGCCATTCGTTTCGGATGGGAGTATCTGGCATCTTTTCATAGCACACTCATTTAAGTGCTATTAGGCTCAGCTTTCCTTTCTTCCTTCAGTATATAGTCGTTGGGTGAAGTGATGAAGCCATCCCAGCGATGCGTTTATTGGCCACGGTGAACATAATGCCGTCCTTTCTGCAATGTCAAGACACGATTGGGTAGACAAGGCCAAGAAAGGCTGGTTTTAGCTTGAGGGTGAATGTAGCTGTAACGGGAATGATAAACCGATTACAAAGGGAAAGCGTTGAAGCAGATGGATTTAAAACTTTGATTTAGGGGACTGGAGGGGTTTATTCCTGATCTTGAATGGTCAAAGGTGAGGTTTAAGGTTAAAGTACATAAACTATATTTTAAGAGATATTCACTCAGATACTAACGCAACCTTACTTAAGAAACCAACGTGTAACTAATTATAAATGGAATCCATTCTGGAACTAAAAATCATATTAAAATTGGATATATATATATATATATATATATATATATATATATATATATATATATATATATATATATATATATATATATATATATATATATATATATATATATATATATATATATATATATATATATATATATATACAGAAAGTGTATCCGTAATACACGAGAACAAAAATAAAATAAGGAAAAGCATAGGAGTGAAATGTTTTTTTCTCTAAAAAGGAAAGTATTTAATCAGATAGTCCTACCAGTAGTAACTTATGCATTAGAACCTTGGAGCCTCTTTAAAGCTGTCGAACATAAGCTAGTTACAAATCAAAAAGCTAAGGAAAGAATAATGATGTGAATCACAATAAGAGACAGAAAGAGCAACATGGTTACGATGGCAAACTAAGGTGAAGAATATTCTAACAGCATGGAAGAGCAAGAAACGGACATGGGCAGGGCATATGATGAGAAAGACAGACAGTAGATGGATTTTGTTAATAACAGAATAGGTCCCAAGAAATTGTAAAAGAAGCAGGGGAAGGAAGAAGAGACGATGCATTGACGAACTAAAAAAGGTTGTGGGTGTAGACTGACACAGAAAGGCCTTAAAGAGACGCAAGTTAGGGGACATGTCTGAGACCTTTGTCCTGCAGTGAACTAGTGATGCCCACCTTGGGCTTATAGTATCTCTTTTTTCCAAATAGGTTTGTAGCTTAGCTATTATTAATAATAATACACACACATCTACGCATATATATATATATATATATATATATATATATATATATATATATATATATATATATATATATATATATATATATCATATAAGCCATATGTTTATTACATTAAAGTCTGGATATCCTTAATGACCTCGGGATCATAGCTCCAGGTGAAATAACTCATAGACTATAGTATCTGACAGGCATGGTTTCGAACCCTGGTCCAGGATACTTGTACAGCCGTGACCATACTATTTAGCTACAAAGAAAGATAAGAGCCAATGACAATTCTTCTGTACGTATAACTGTCGAATTCAGGTTTTTGGTACTTAGATTTGAAATCAACAATTCTTCACAATCGTAGCTATTTGGTAGGTTTGTAACTTGGCATTCGATTAATGATGAATTTTGCACATTTACACGTGTTTTTCATATTTCAAATAAACCATATATTTCATATATTAAAGTCTGGATTCTCTTAATGACCTAGGGATCAGAGCCCCAGGCGAAACCACTCAATAGACTATTGTAACTGACCGGCTGTGTTTCAAACTGTGGTCCAGGATACTTGTATGACAGTGACCTTACCATTTACCCACGAATAATGATAAAAGTCAATAACAATTCTTCCGTACATATACCTGGTAAATTCATGTTTTTTTGTACTTAGAATTTAAATCACCAACTCTTCACCATCGTAGCCAGTTGGTAGGTTTTTAACTTGACATTCAATTAATGATGAATTTTGCACATTTAAACGTGTTTTTCATATTTCAAATAAGCCATAAATTTCATACCACAAAGTCTGGTTTCTCTAAACGACTTCGGCATCAGGCGAAATCACTTAGAGACTTTAGTATCTGACCGGTCGAGTTTCGATCCTGGTCCAGGATACTTGCACGTTTAAATGTGAAATATTCTTATGTACATATATATATATATATATATATATATATATATATATATATATATATATATATATATATATATATATATATATATATATATATATATATACATTTGTATATATATATATATATATATATATATATATATATATATATATATATATATATATATATATATATATATATATATATATTAATCATCATCATCATCATTAACTATTACTAGGCCACTGCAGAACAAAGGTCTAAGATATGAAGTTGTACTACTGTATATATATATATATATATATATATATATATATATATATATATATATATATATATATATATATATATATATATATATATATATATATATATATATATATATATACTGAGTGCGTTTATGTACAACAAGCATAATTGATTATATCTCTGATTATGGTAACATTGACATTGCTGTCATATTAACGTATACCTCATAACAAACAAATCTAATAGTAACTCAAATATAACAGACATGTTCAGACCTCATCATTTTCTGAATAGGAACAAATATAAAGCAACACTGATATGACATACTGAGCTAACATGATGATCGAAAATTCTAGAGCACAAATAAGGTTTAAATGTCACACATGGGCAGCAGAGGCAAACGATGGACAATGTCCTGGAGACATAGTCAGCACCAAAGATTCATTTCGAGGGTCAGACAATGGCTGCTGATGAATCATCAGGTAAGCCTATAGGTTCATGGATGGTGAGGTTGTGAACACCAGTGAGTCAGAGGTTTTCTACTTCGCTGTTACAAAAGAAAACTTTAGTATTTCATTGTTAAGTCTATTTTGTTACATTAATGATGCTGATATGATGGAAACATGATAAGAGGCTATACACATCAGACGAATGGGTAAATCTGATTGTAAATATTCTAGGATTCAATAACCGGATATTTGGACGAATACTTCGAATAAAAGTATGGCAATAGAAAAAGTGGTAATTTATCTAACTCACTGTTCATTGCATCTCAACTTCAGTTGTATTACCTAAATACACAGGCACTTGAGTTCCTTATTAAAGTATGTTGTTTTTTTTTTCGCTTCAAAAAATAGATAAAAAAATTAAATAGTGTAAATCCATTACTAAAGATTAATGTACTATAATTACACTTTCAAATTAATTGTGCAATTATTCTAATTTATCGGTATAAATTACCTTTGTAAGTTTCAATAAGCTTTTCCTTTTTTAAGATACAACGTTGACTATAGAAAATACTATATTCTTTTAAATAGCCCAATTTCTCAAGGCTTCGTATTTGCTCATTTTTTAAGATATTGTTTATATTTTTACAGTTGGGTACTTGCTCGGCCAGTTACATGTGTTAGATAATACTCAGTGAAATTAGCCTAATTGTTTGCTTTGTTTGCGTCTGTAAGCTATGTAAGAAGCGATTAAGGTTGGTGATAATATTACGATGATTTGCTCATAAGAGGATTATATGCCATTGACATATGGATCGCCATTTAAATCTAAGACTAATCTTTTGAATTTTTTTTCCTTTTATGATTGAAAATAGTCTAGAGATTGAATGAAAATTCTACATTACTGTACGCCATTTAAACACCAGTGGGTATTATAGTAAGTTCATATGTTGAAAAATAACCAAATTGTTAATCCTAAGAGATTCTCTCTCTCTCTCTCTCTCTCTCTCTCTCTCTCTCTCTCTCTCTCTCTCTCTCTCTCTCTCTCTCTCTCTCTCTCTCAGAGAGAGAGAGAGAGAGAGAGAGAGAGAGAGAAGAGGGGTCTAACTTTTATACAGTATACTTGGGAAATTCTATTAAAAATGCAAACTTTACGCTGAACGTAATGGCTTTTAGTGTGATAGAACAGTGATTAGACACGAGGGAAACGTAGTGAACATGAATTTAACGGATAATATACAAATAAGAGGAAATCTTTGAAATGTTAGGTTAATGACAAGAGAAAACAATGAAATTGTCATATATTTTTAATTGAACTCTAATGTGAAAACAACACGTTAATCTTCTCATTATTAAGCAAAATGGTTATTGAAAATAATCATTTTGCATTTTATAACTTTTCACCACATTCCAATAACCAGAACCATCATTGAATTCCTGACCTAGGGATTGATTATGAATCGTCTGAGATATTTATTTAGCTTGCAATTAAGGGATAGTCAAAAAGTGGAGGAAATTAAATTATGAATGTTTCTATCAAAATTAATTCTTAGAAATGAGATAGGAATTTAGCCTCGCTTTCATGTGTTGAAATATGTGATTTATTTTTTGTGACATCATGAATATAGATAAATATTTAACATTATAGAAGATAGTTATATTTTATGATATCTATATATTGCATGGCTAATTTGGTTGTCGTAGTTCACAGTGTATAAATAAAGTATTTAGATATTATAAATATGCATATTTCAACTGTTCTTTATATTTTTTTTTTATTTTTTTGTCTCGAATGTAGGTATATATTCTGAATGCAGTCTAATTATGATTTATAATTGAATATTTATGAAAAAAGATGTGTATATTATTAAGGTCTTAGGTGGCTTTGGTTAGAGTATGAGTACAGTTACTATTTGGTGGCTCAAGCCACTAAAAATCAGAGAAAAAAAGTGAACACTTTTTATCATGAGTTTGAAACAGGTCTGTGCAATATCTTCATCTTGTTATACAACTTAGATGGTTAGATGTAGCGAGTTACAACACTTTTTCTTATCTATTTTATTATTCGATATGCAGAGCTAAATTTCATTCTATATAAATCTGGATAAGAATGATATTGCTACTAGTATTATTAATGACACTGAACTATTAGAAATAATAATCATCGATATAAAATCAAGAAATAAATTAAATATAATATGATATATAATCATCTAAACAAGAATATTGATTATACAACAGAAATTCTTATCTTTATATTCAACGAAACTGTATCTTTATATTTAAAACCACGTTACCACTGAAACCTGGTGATGCCTTTTTTAAAGTAATCCAGAAGAAATTCCGGACGGCAAATTTGCATTTATTCGCAGAAGCTCAAAAGAGCTACTTGTTTCTTTAATATTCAGGGTTTGGAAAGCTAAACGTGAAATTATTCATAGTTTGTTAAAGGCGAGTGAGTTGAACCCTCCAGATAGGCGGTTTCCAGAAACAAATTCCTCGAATTTCTATGATATATTTTCCTTTTTCCAGTTTCACTGAATTTTCAGGCCGAATTTCAAAAGTATACTTTCACTAAAGTTTGGAAAAAAGGATTCGAGGTGATTATTCTAATCTTTATAAAGTTAGTAATAGACGATATAATTTTTATATATATGTAGTACCTATGCGTAATTGAAAACTAAAAGTAAAGAAAATAAATTATCAACGATTCAAATACATTGTTATTTATCGAGGTCCGTATCCTCTTACGTTATTTATTTCGAATCTTGCCAATTTTACCGCAAAATCGTTTTGTATTCAAAACTGGATAAGCATTTTATCCACACTCGCCATAGACACAATATAAAGAATATACGAGTACACAAATTATCACATGCAAAGGAATACACTTACTATAGTCTTTTACAGTTATTTTTCCATAGATATCAAATTTTCGACGTGTCCAATTATCAAAGCTCTGATGCATCAAATTTCTGTCATATGTTAAAAATATGACAGAATCCAAAACTCTTCTTTATAATTTGTGAATCCCCAGCGTAAACACCACTAACATAACAACTCCAACGTAAACACAGATAACATATTCCGGGTTACTGGAGACAAACTTAATTTTCATTCCAAAAGTTTTAGAAAGTTAGGCAAAAGATATATTCATAATCTTCTTATGTAAATCGTATAACAATAATGACATTTAATGCATCAGTATTTCATACACCCTCACACATTATAATGTGATTTTCTCTCTCTCTCTCTCTCTCTCTCTCTCTCTCTCTCTCTCTCTCTCTCTCTCTCTCTCTCTCTCTCTCTCTCTCTCTCATGTATTAGAAAAAACCTGTTTAACATTTCTATTCCATATTTCACGTTGTTGAAGTTTTAATGCCATTTTTATACTCACCCGTTTATATAAAAGCCTGTGAAGTCTCATTAATAAACAAGTCGTGTCCAGCCCGTCTTTTTTGCAACGTAGTCGCAAACGCCATATTGGTAAACCCGGGGTGACCAGCTGCCCATAATAATAATAATAATAATGATAATAATAATAATAATAATAATAATAATAATAATAATAATAATAATAATAATAATATTATTGTTATTATTATTATTATTATTATTATTATTATTATTATTATTATTATTAAAAAAAAAAAAAAAAAATAATAATAATAATAATAATAATAATAATAATAATCATTTCTGTTATTATTATTATTATTATTATTATTATTATTATTATTATTATCATTATTATTATTATTATTATTATTATTATTATTATTATTATTATTATTATTATTATTATTATTATTATTAACCTCATCCATAATATTATTATTATTGTTTTTATTATTATTGTCATTATTATTCTAAATATTATAAGCTGAGCCACAAACCTAGTTGGAAAAGCAGGATGGTATAAGCCCAAGGGTTCAAATAGGGAAAAACAGCTCGGTGAACAATCAAAATAAAATACTTTAGGGATAGTAATAAAATTAAATTAGATTTATAATATGTAAACTATGAAAACATCCAAAAAGAAAAAAAAAGGAAATTAAAAGAAAAAGGAAAACAAACAGTTACGTTACTACAACTCCAGATTAAGGGCTGCTGCGAAATAATACGAAGGTATTAGTCAGTGGTAAAAGACTTGAAAGTAAGCTGTCAATCATGGGTGTGGCCTTCCCTGAGTCTGATCTTCACTTATATATATATATATATATATATATATATATATATATATATATATATATATATATATATATATATATATATATATATATATATATATATATATATATATATATATATATATCGGGGATATTGGTAAACAATGGTGCTTGCCGCAGCGTCCTGACAACGTCACTCTCCAGGACACGATGCAATTATTGTAATTCTGCTGACGTCCATCTGGTAGCTACTCATGGATCTGAGATCCCCAGCAGTGGGTATGAAACACTCACTCTATCGTTTTGGAGCGTGTTAATAACATTGGAAGTTTCTTCATGCTGGCGGAAAATTACCAATAGTCAGTACGGATTTCCTCGCCCATTTCCAACTCCAGGTTGGTGTATCACGTCGATGTTTAGTCAACAAACACTTTTGACAACTCTTCAACCCCCCCCCCCCCACCTCTCTGACCCCGCATTCCACATCAGTGAACCCACGGAGATCTTCCAACAACATCTTCGCCAAATATCCAGAATTCCCACCTAGGAGGGTATTTATCACCTCATGAAGAAGGCAGAGCCCCCAATGTTTGCCAGATTCAGGAGTCTGGCCCCTGATCGTTTGACAGCTGCTAAACAAATGTTCACCAAATTGGAAGCAATGGGCCGTAGCCTAAAGGCCAGGGTCGTTAACCTTCCACATATTCCCTATGAAGGATGGTTTCTTGCGTCATTAAGATTACAGGCAACTGAACATACATACGGAACCGGATCACTACCCCTTTCTGAACAAAGGTGTTCTCCACTCTTACCTCTTGAAGGGGTGCCTATGAACCCAGAAGACATCCCTTAGACCAGCGTTTCTCAACCGGGGGCCACGGACCTTCGACCCGGGGGCCACGAGCGGACACCGAAAAATGCAATTCAGAATGCAGAAGCTTGGAGTGTATAATTAAGGTGACGAGACTCCGGTCATAGGGGAAGAGTTTTTTTTTAAACTATTTGCCTGATTTTTTTTACACAGTGTTTAGTTCCTGGAGCGGTGAAAAAAATTCAACACAGCTCGTAATCGTTCACCACCGTTAAACAGAAGTTGGCCCCCGTTAAGGCAACGCCGTATACGCTTGGCCACCGCTGATGGTCCCTCCTACCGCTCTGAAAGTTTTGAGCTGCACAAAATATTGCGAGCAGTGAAGAGCAGTCAATTTTCCGCTACGGCAAAGTTCACCACCGCTACAACAACGTCCAGTCAAAGTGTGGCACAGCTAGACTCAAATTCGTGGACGCTTGGGTCCGCTAGGCCAACGCAGAAATCTCACACTGTCTGTTGTGCGCATGCGCTATCACTCCCGTGGTGCTGGCACGCTCCTTGGCGCCAGTATCCCACTGGACTGGACAGAGGAAAGAGAAGTGCGTGTTCTTATGGCATATTGGTTTTCCGTATATTTTGCTAAGTTTTTGAGATGAAATATTTTTACACTAATTATACATGTTCACTTTACATTTATATTGTTATATGACCGTAGTGGCCTTGACGGGCATGGGTTGAGGCCTGCATGGGTGGTGTAGGGTTGATACCTACACCACCCATGCAGGCATCAACAAGAAAAATCGTAACAAGTTAATTTCTTGCTACGATTTTTATTTTTGTTTTGTTTTGAAAGAGCACTTTTTAAACCAAATTTTTTACCGTGTTATTGTTGTTGTTTTTCAGATGTCGAAGTTTCGAAAATGGACAAACAGCTACGTCAAGTTTGGATTCACGAAGGTCATTCGAGATGGCGTGGACTGCGCGCAATGTCTGCACTGCTCAGTGGTGATGGCAAATGCATCACTACGTCCTTCCAAACTTTCAAACCATCGCGACAAGGTGCATCCCCAAAGGAAAGGTGATAATATTGATGCTCTGTCGGCGAAACGAGCACGGTATAACAGTGAAGCGACACTTCCAAAATTTGGATTCCGGCCAGAAGAAAAACCTGCTCTTCAATCCAGCTACGAAGTGGCATACCGAATTGTGAAGTGCAAGAAGCCGCACACTATTGCTGAGGAACTTATCAAGCCCTGTACAGAGAAAATGGTGAAACTGATGATCGGACCAGAGGCAAAAAAGAAAATCCAGCAAGTTTCGCTCTCTAATGACACCATCTGCCGACGGATTGATGACATGGCCGCTGATGTGTGCCGTCAAGTTTGCTGTGAAATCAAGCAAAGCACGCTCCAGGCTAGCCTTCAACTTGATGAGTCTACCAACACCACTCTGGAGAGCCAGTTGATCGCCTTCGCTCGCTACGAGAAAGAAGGAAAGATGAAGGAAGAGTTCTTATTCTGCAATACCCTGCCAACCACAACGACAGCAAAAGATGTCAAAGCCATCGTAGACTCTTTTTTTGAAGTGAATGGACTCAGCTGGCAGAATTTCAAGCACATTTGTACTGATGGTGCCCCAGCGATGATTGGCGTTAAAGGAGGGTTCGTCACGCTTGTGAAGAATGAATGGCCCCACATGACGTCTTCCCACTGTTCACTACACCGATATGCTCTTGCGTCAAAAACTCTACCGCCGCGTTTGTTGGAAGTCATGGACGTTGCGGTCAAAGTGATCAACTTCATTCGTGCGAAGGCCAAAAATCATCGGCTCTTCCAACTTCTGGCCAACGAAATGGGAGCGCAACATGGGGGACTTCTGTTTTACACCAAAGTTTGTTGGCTATCGAGGGGGAAATGCCTCTCTGGGTTGTATGAACTCCGGTTGGAGACAGAAATTTTCCTGCGAGAGAACGAAAACAACCTCCATGTCCACTTCGACAATGAAGAGTTCGTCATGATTCTCGCCTACCTGGCCGATATATTCGGCAGACTCAACGAAATGAACCAGTCTTTGCAAGGCCATGATGTGACAGTCAGTGACGTTCAAGACAAGCTTGCCGGACTGTCTGCTCGAATGGGAGTCTAGCATGCACGAATCGAGGCTGGATCCACAGCCTTGTTTCCTTTTTTGGACGAGCATCTGCAGACGCAGAGGATTGAACTTCCCATCGGCATCAAAGATTGCATCAGTGGACATCTCGACATTCTCTCTGCTGAGTTCAAATCTTATTTCGACGATGCTCCATTGGATGTTCCATGGCACAGAGACCCATTCGACACCGAAATTGAACTTACTGAAGACGAAGCAGAGGAGCTCGCAGAGTTGAAGGTCTCAAAAGCAATGAAGCTGGCCTTCAGTAACAGAGAAGACCTCTCCAGCTTCTGGTTGTCTGTTCAGGATGCATATCCACTACTCAGCAAGAAGGCATCCGAATTGCACGTTCAATTCGCCACAATATACCTTTGCGAATCTGGATTTTCTGACCTGGTTACCATTAAAACGAAGTCCAGAAACCGTCTTGATGTTGGGAACGATATTCGCCTTGCTCTGTTCAAGACGGAGCCGGACAGAAGAGGCCTCGTCACACGAGCCCAACAGCAAGTGTCTCATTGATTATATTGTTCAGCAAAAATTTTTACTTTGATTTATAATTTTAGTGACTAAATAAACAACATAAAACAAAATCTTCTTTTTTTTTATTGAAGGGCAGGGGGCCACGAGTGTTAGCCACTCGGTGAGGGGGGCCATGGGCTATCAAAGGTTGAGAAACGCTGCCTTAGACCATCATCACAAACCCCTTCGGCTCACGAATATTCAATTACTCCTGTTTTGTCGTTCGTGATACAGACTGAAGCTTAACCAGTGAAAAGCCAAGGCAGAATTTAAATCAGATCATTGAATTGAATGGTCCGACACGAGAAAAATAATCCATGTGAATGATTATGCCAAATTAAATCTTTTTGAATCCCTTTTTAATTTCCTGACAAAGGCTCAACATTTAAATCTAAGCCCTGGTCTTTTTCCGTTTATTCGATATTATTTTTTTTATACATAATATGACTTTTTTCGAATAATAAAAAAACTGATAGTTTTAGGATCATGTAATAATATGATGTCTTTGCATCTGTATTCTCACTATTAAGTCTGTCAATGTCCTTTATGGATGAAAGTACTACTAACTGCAATCAATTCTTTCCATTTACGATTCTGCTTTCAAAAAATTCCATATATAGATTGCTCAATACTGGGGATAAAGGGTTTCCCATAGCCATACCAAAAGTTTGTGCATAAAATCCCCAGTATTGAGCAATCTATATATGGAATTTTTTGAAAGCAGAATCGTAAATAACATCATACCTAATAATGTAAAATGGTTTCGATATATTGACGACATAATATGTGTGTGGCCAGGAAATGAAAATTTAGATAACTTTCTTCTTAGATTGAATAGTTTGGTACCATCAATAAATTTCACTATGGAGCTGGAGAATAATTGTACCCTACCTTTTTTGGATTGTCGCATACATAGATGTAATAATAGTCTCAAGTTCAGTGTATACAGAAAGCCAACGAATATCTCGGCATATGTCCATTATTACTCAAACCAAGGCAACAAAGTTAAGAAATCTGTATTTACTTCTATGTTTTTAAGAGCATTCCGAGTCTGCAGCCCTGAATATATTGATGACGAAATAAATGGTATTAGACCAATAGGTAAAAAACTAAAGTATCCTGAAATTGTATTAGATGATGCCCTAAGAACAGCAAAAAAGACTTTTTTCGGTAATGATAACAGAAAAAACTATAACACACAAAATTTACTTGTACTACCTTATTGTGATTCATTTAAAGAAATTCCCCAGCTGTTAAAAAACTTCAATGTAAATGTAGCATTTAGGAGTAAAAATACAATAAAAACAGCCTTAATAAAGAATTCTCCTGACATTACCAAGGGATGTGTATATCGTATTCCATGCAATGCTTGTGAAAAATACTATATTGGTCAAACTGGTAAAGCCCTAGAAAAGAGAATTGAACAACATAAGAAAAGTGTCAGGTATGCTCAAGATAATAATGCACTCTTTGCCCACGTTAGAGATAAAAATCACCCTATTAATTGGTCAGGTGCAAAGAAATTGGTTTATTCAAATAACTTAGTAGAAAGAAACATCATAGAGTCCAGTTTCATAAAAGAAACCTTTGAAAACAACTTGAATATTGGTCATGGAATGTATAAACTCGACGCCTTTATATGTAAAGAGATTTGTAAACTATATAAAAAAAACATTAACCACTTAATGTAGAATTGAATGTATTGTGAATAATTAACGGCGGTGTGAAATTAATATTTAGACCTAAGCTACCATTCATTAAAGGAAACAATTATTTTATATAGTATGCATAAGTATATTGGCACTATATAGTGTTATGCTAGATATAAGTATTGATATATACATGATTATATGTTTATGATATTAATGTTGTATACATATGAATGTATATATGCATAGATATGTATGTGTATATATGTATACATGTATATATGTGTGTATATATATGTATACGTGTATGTGTATGTATATGTATGTGTATGTGTAAGTATTTATGTATATGTATATGTATTTGTATATGTATGTATGTATATATGTGTATATGTGTATGTGTATGTATATGTATATATATATATATATATATATATATATATATATATATATATATATATATATATATATATATATATATATATATATATATATGTATATATATATATATATATATATATATATATATATATATATATATATATATATATATATGTATATGTATATGTATGTATATATATATATGTATATATATTTGTATTTTTGTGTATGTTTTGCTTATGTATTTATATAGATAAGGCTACCGCATTGACATATAAATAACTGTAATGAAAGTAAAATAAGAAGAAAACAAGAATATACCCGCCACTAGAAATGACCTTTTTTAGCAGGTGTCTAACGAGCTTTCGGACTCCTCCGACGCACACCTGAGTCAAGCCCAGGTAGCGGGTAAGGGAGTGTCATTGTTCTCTAAATCTCTATATGTATGTTCGTACTTTTGCTTTCCCTATAAAATGTAAGAAACCTCTCTCAATAAATCAGTCCTCTGAGGAAGTATCACGAAACTAGTCAGGACTCAAGTGTATATTCTGTATTTTCATTTTCCCTGTGGTTCTTCTGCATCTGAGCATCACGTTTTCCTGTGATTTTTACGCATATATATATATATATATATATATATATATATATATATATATATATATATATATATATATATATATATATATATATATATATCTATATATATATATATATATATATATATATATATATATATATATATATATATACTGTATATATATATAAATATATATATATATATATATATATATATATATATATATATATATATATATATATATATATATATATATATATATATAGATAGATATTTCTGTAATGCAAAATGTTCGAAGCAAAACTAGTTAAATACTTATAAGTGAATCATATGTACCCTGACACAGTTTGACTGTCTTTCTGTAAGTTTCATGACAGTTCTCTAAGATGATGAGTCAAGGGAGATGCCTGCTGAAGGAATACACATAAAAGTGGAGGTCAACTGCACCTTACTATCTAGATCTTGGAATTCTTCATTTCGTGTATAAGACATAGTAAAATGAATAATTCTTCTTTGTAAAGGATGAACCATATTTTATTTAAGGTAAAATTGAATATTGATAAATCGCAGAAAGATTCATTATGCACAATGAACAAAAAGGATCGTTGTTCATGGGGAACAGAAAGTTTCATTGTTCACTAAAAGGTATTAATGTAATGAAGGCTTGATCTTTTTTCCGAATATAATGTATTACATTACAGTATACTATTACGTCTACAATATACTGACCAGACTCTTCACCTAAAGCAAAATAAGTTTTGGATATATTGTCAATACTATTTCCTGCTTATTTACGGTGACCTGATCAAATTTTTAGGTTATTAACTGTTACTGGCCCTCAACCCTCTAGTCTACTTATCTGTAAAACGTTTCAAGCATCTGGATGGGACAAGGATAAGAGGGTGAAGTATCGCACCATCGCCAAGAAAGATTTACTGAACAAACTTACTTCACTAAGGTAGAGAGGTGAACATATAAGGTGTTATTTAAGCCAACAGGGTATACATAAAAGATTGCTCTTCAAACGCACCCAAGGAGATAATAAAGGCATACTCATTTAGATTATGGAATAATCCACTTGTGATCACTAGTATTACCACTCCTTAACATATTTATGGTTGTAACATTGTGCCTAACATTAAATACTGTTTTATATGATATTCTTTTGTTAGTTTCAATTTTTTTTTTAGTAGAACGAACAACTACCGTGAAATGTATCAACTTTTTTTTTTCTTTTAAAGCATCATTATGAAAATGCAATATCGGAAGCCAATATTCATTTCCAATACGAATGGGTCACTTACCTACGGGTAAATTCGAAAATTATACCATGGCATTCTAGATATTTTTACATTAGGATTTGTATTGCAATATTTTAGTATTGACTCTTAAGAAATTAAGCCGACACCTACATCAGCGGATGAGTAATTATCTTCTCTGACGACAAACTAAAAATTTAAATTTTCAATAAAGTTCTAAGCTTCCCTCAATAGATTCTATTCTCTACCCTATGTATATTTTTCTGTAAAAGACTTTGTCATAATAATAATAATAATAATAATAATAATAATAATAATAATAATAATAATAATAATAATAATAATAATAATAATAATACCAACTCCCTCTCCTTGACCAATGCAGTTGTAAAATCTTGCTTCTACCATGAAAATTTTAATCTCAGCTTGGTGAGACAGCGTCAGTTTTACTGCTTATTGGGTTCTCAAATGATATAATCATGTCAAAACTCCTGAGAGAGAGAGAGAGAGAGAGAGAGAGAGAGAGAGAGAGAGAGAGAGAGAGAGAGAGAGAGAGAGAGAGAGAGAGAGAGAGGTCCCATTTTAAATTGAATCTCTAAATACCAGTTAAAAAAATTTTATATCTTAGCTGAAGCAGATGTCATTGCTGAAAGTTTTTATTATTATTATTATTATTATTATTATTATTATTATTATTATTATTATTATTATTATTATTATTATTATTATTAATTGGGAAATACAACATGATAGTGTTTATTAGCACAGGCTTCTTAAAATCATAAGGTATATAAATGATTTACACTTGCTTTATATGAGGATAACTATGGAATAAAAAAACGAAGTATTCACTCCCAGCCTATAATTTTAGGCGGAAGGTTATAAAAAAAAATTTGGCGGAGTGTATAAAGAGAATAGCTGATTTCTTACTTTACCATATGAATGGTAATATTTGAATGTCGAATTGGTATCTTATTAGTTTCTGCAGTAAAAGTCTTTTTTTACAAAACTTGTAAAGTTTTTAGAGTCTCTATTTGGGTAATATTACCAAGAATTTAGATATTAAGTTGATATGAAGGATACTATATTAAACTTTTCTATGATTGAAACATTAATAGTGGATTATTAATATTATATTGCTTTTATTTCTAATAGTTAAAAATTCATGAAGCAAACTAACATAACCTTTTCTAAAGGAAAATTTAAAACACCCAGTAAAAGTGCTTGTTACAATACCGAGAACCACAAGCCAATTAGATCAGTCCGGACTACCCATCACGATACGAGTTGTATCGCTAAGCTAGTTAATCACAAGGAAGTTAACCTGGCAATATCATCGTAGTCCCAATTGGTACATTGGATTTTGAGGCAAATATTTACCTTAATGAAGGGGCTGTACGGGATTAAGGAGATTTAACTAATTGGCGTGAAGCTTCTGATAGGTAATAATATGGTATAAATGATCCAATTAGAATATATACTGGCCAACTAAGTTTTACGCAATAGCAATCTCAGTTTGGTATCACAATGTTAACTATCTTGATAAACAAAAATCCGGCAAATTCGACATGTGCACTTAACCACCTACCTTTCTTTAATTTTACAGAGCTCTTTGTGAATGACTTCTATTATTTTATTATTGGGAGAAGATTTTAAGATGGTTAGTCATTATCATACTTTTGTATATGTGAACTTGTATTACCTTCCTTTTGTATTAATGTAATATTCCATACATTCATACGTGCACAGATAGCAGAAGAGTGTGTTCTACTCCACACTTAGCTGAAAGTTTACTACACTCACTAACAGTAAATAAGTTTAGTGATTATGTAAAATAAGATATTTAAAAGTATTTATGATATCAAATATGTATCCGGAATTTGAACTATCATATCTCCACATGAACTACGTTATGGTGTGTGTGTCTCTCTCTCTCTCTCTCTCTCTCTCTCTCTCTCTCTCTCTCTCTCTCTCTCTCTCTCTCTCTCTCTCTCTCTCTCTCTCTCTCTTTAGAACCAAAAATCGATACCATCGTAAATGGGAACTTGGGCTATATTATTTATTCTCCTCAAGTATCGATATCAATGATTCACTCCCTTTGAAACGGTCTAGCCTCTTTTGTTCAAGGCTATCGTCTTTCCCAGAAAAGGGGCAAGGCAAAACCACTTGTTAGGTGCTCCACACCTGAATAATGTTCTGGAAAAAGAAGAACAATGTCTATGAAGAAGGGTGACATCCTGTGTATCCATTTTCTGTAAGCTAACACAACAGAAGGTTGAATGCGGTAATAAACGAAGGCCTTTTATTGTTCTCTTGAAGGGGCATTTTCCTATAAAGCTTTTGGGGGCCTTTATGATCCTCAATTACTCACTTTTGAAATAACAAGCAGCTTACCGAATAAACTTAAAATCACCAAGCAATTCACCATAGCCTTTTTGATGAGATCTACAGCCATTATCTATTGCATTTATACATGAATAACTTTCAAAATAGGTAAATATTATATAAATCTATATTTAGGCCTGATATTAGGTTGGATCATATTGTTCATGCATTTGTCAGGAAGGTTACCCATGCACGGCATTAAACGAAAAATTTCAAAGTCTTTCGCGTCATCGACCTGAAACCATCCACAAAAAAAAAAAAAAAATATAATAATAATAATAATAATAATAATAATAATAATAATAATAATAATAATAATAATAATAATAATAATAATAATAATAATAATAATAATAATAACAATAATAATAATCCTACACCAATTCTCCTAAATAAAGCCAAACCAGCACTTTTAAATAATTGAGTAAATCAAGTTTATATTTAAAAATAATTGTTAAATTGGATACCTCATCGAAAGAGATAGCAACTAGCGTACATAATTTTATTTAGAAAAAGAAAAAAAAAATTCCATGAAGTAAAAGTAGTAATGCAAAGTTGTCCAAATTTTCAAATAATACTAGAATATGGAAGGATTTAGGAAGATGGAAGAGAATAAGTGGGAATATGTATAATTGTGATATCTGGACGTGATACTTACATTACT
>NC_090733.1:37189253-37191753 GCF_036898095.1 Palaemon carinicauda
AAACATTCTTAAGTCAGCAATGTAAATTATCATCGACAAAGAAAGAAACAAACAAGCCTATTCTTATTGGGTATGATGTGTAACAGAACATTTCAAATGCAATGGAACATCACACTTTCTGCAAATAAAAATTGTTTGGCTATGATAGTGTTTGCAGTTGCACCTTTTTCTACATTTAGGATCCCTTTCTATGATGTCATGGCTTATCTTATCAAAACGTTTCTCGGTATTCAGGTTGCTCATGCATAGTGACCTTAGTTTTCCAGGGGTTTTTGGTGGTTCTCCAAACTTTTTCAACCAACGTTGAACAACTGCTCTAGTAAATGTAAGCAAATCATCATCATACCCACCTTTCCGAGCAAAAAGCCAGGCGTTGTTCATTGAGACATTGATTAGAAAACAAAGTATGGGGAAATACCATTTTTTACCTCTAATTGCAATGCGATAATGTTCTCTCAACACCACCCATTTTCTGGTTCTATATGTCAATCAAACGAGGGCAACCTATAGATACTTTCTTTTTTTCCCTTGCCGAGTATCGCTCAACTTTTTTCATGGGAAACGTTCCATGCTCATTGGAACCAATGCTGACTACTCCATTATCATTCCATCTGACAACAAGAATTTGAGAATCTCTATCTAAGAAGTGTTCTTCATTACCTCTTGGCAACTTTTCAAACGTCTTGTTGATAGTCAGTGGACATTTTTTCTACTCTGTTGGCTCTTAGGGTACCTGTGGCACCATGACCTCTTCTTTTGATCTCTTCTAAGAGTTTTATTGAGGTTAAGAAGTTATCGAATTAAAGGGAAAATCTTATTCCCGGATATTCAGCTTGAAGTGTGTCAAGAATGATTAGAACAACTTTTCCTCCTAAACTAAATTCACTTGCATACACATATGGATTATTTCCTTTGTATTTCCCTTGGTAAAGGTCAAGAGTAAAGGTATAACCCAAAGGAGTGCAAGCTGCCCATGCTTTATAACCACATCTTATAGGCTTTCCACGGATGAATTGATTTGTTAGTGTCTTCCAAAGTATGGAATCATGGACTCATTTATAGATATAGTGGATGATCCAAAGACTTTACCATAGGAAAGATAGTTTTTATTTAGAATGTGTGTGTGAGTGTGTGTGTGCAAATGTATGTGTATGTATATTTATAGTGATCCATTGGTAAACATGAAAATAAAACGCTTTTAAACGCAATATAATGGGGAAAATATATGTGGAATATTGAATATCATTGAGACATGGGATGCCCAGTGTTGCGTGTACGCATCACAATAAAAATAAGATTTTCGGAACGTATTTTGAACGTCAGAATATATGGTAAAACACAAATTTCAGAAATGCGCTAATAAAGGAACAATCTGTTAATATGGGCATAATCTTATTTATCTATAAGCAGGTTGCATTTCTCATATATACCCATTATTTCTCGGAGACATGGTAGACAAAAATTACACTGAATTTTAAATCATTGTACTGCACTTGTTATAGAGTTTGTTTCAGCAGTTCACCGTACATCTGTCTGTTAAACTCTCTCTCTATCAACTGATGACAACAGAAAGATATAACCGGTAAGCCTATGCCGTGCAAGTTGAAACTTGCAAACACAACTTTAGTGTTGCGCAAACGCATCACTGGGCATATATGGGTTAATTTTAGGAAGCTGTACCTTATTTTACATATATTACATTTTCAAAGTGGTTATTTTTTTTCTCTCTATCTCTCTCTTTCATTGGCTTGTAGATAAGTACTTGTGCGATATACCTCTGTAAAGTTATGAGTCATTTCGTTTGAATTGTTCCTCTTTTGACATTGTCATAAAAAATTAGTCCTTATTAATTTTGGAGTATTCAATTTAAATGAAAAATATCTGCATGCTATTTATAAAAAAAATATTGATCGCTTAACCTAAAAACAATACTATTATGGTATTGTAAATCCTGAATGAAAATGATTACTATGGTGTAAGCAATATAGATTTTTATGGTATCATTAATTAGTGTTAATAATATAAAATTTCTTTCGCCTGATGGAAGCTTTTGGGTTACTGTTATTTTTAATTCAAGATAATGAAATATTTTCATTTTAAAAAACTGCGTGTGTATTGAAAGAGAGAGAGAGAGAGAGAGAGAGAGAGAGAGAGAGAGAGAGAGAGAGAGAGAGAGAGAGAGAGAGAGAGAGAGAGAGATTGAAAATACGTAATATGTAAATTCTAGGTTCCAAAGAAATGTTAGTTTTCCGATAAGGAGGAAAAAAGCAACTGAAATGGGGTGGGAAAATTATAAAGAAGTACGAACAACAAATGCATCTGTTTCTAATCCATTGTAGGACATAGGTCTCGATTATTATTATTATTATTACTTACTAAGCCACAACCCTAGTTGGAAAAGTAGTATACTATAAGCCCAGGGGCCCCAACAGGGAAAATAGCTCAGTGAGGAAAGTAAAAAAGGAAAATAAAATATTCTAAGAAGAGTAACAACGATAAA
>NC_090733.1:37196753-37199253 GCF_036898095.1 Palaemon carinicauda
ATGATATACTGATTAATAGGATTAATGATAGAGCAGAGATTGCAATCTTAGAAGTACAGGGTGGTTTTAGAAGAGATAGGGGTTGTATGAATCAGATTTTTACAGTTAGGAAGAAATACGAAAAATATTTAGCAAAAGGTAAGGAGGTGTATGTTGCGTTTATGGATCTGGAAAAATGTATGATAGAGTTGAAAGGAAAGCAATGTGGAATGTGATGAGGTCATATATAATTGGTGGAATGCTGCAACCAGTGAAAAGTTTCTACAAAGGTAGTAAAGCATGTGTCAGGATAGGAAATGAAGTAAGCGATTGGTTTCCAGTGAAAGTGGGGCTCACACAGGTATGTGTGATGTTGCCATGGTTGTTTAACTTGTATGTGGATGGAGTAGTAAAAGAGGTGAATGCTCGAATGCTTGGACGAGGATTGAAATTGGTGCACAATAATGATCATGAATGGGAGATAAATCAGTTGTTGTTTGCGAATGATACTGTTCTGGTTGCAGACACGGAAGAGAAACTGGGCCGATTAGTGACAAAATTTGGAAGGGTATGTGAAAGAAGGAAGTTGAGAGTTAATGTGGGTAAGGGTAAGGTTACGAGATGTACGAGAAGGGAAGGTAGTGCGAGGTTGAATATCATGTTGAATGGAGAGTTACTTGAGGAGGTGGATCAGTTTAAGAACTTGAGGTCTGTTGTAGCAGCAAATGGTGGAGGGGAAGCAGATCTACGTAAGAGAGCGAATGAAGGATGCAAAATGTTGGGGGGGAGGGGTGCAGTAAAGGGAATGGTAAAGAATAGAGGATTGGGCATGAATGTAAAGAGAGTTCTCTATGAAAAAGTGATTGTACCAACTGTGATGTATAATCGGAGCTGTGAGGAATGAAAGTGATGGAGAGACAGAAATTTAATGTATTTGAGATGAAGTGTCGAAGGAGTCTGGCTAGTGTATCTCGAGTAGATACTGTTAGGAACGAAGTAGTGAGGGTGAAAACGAGTATTAGAAATGAGTTAGCAGCTAGAGTGAATATGAATATGTTGAGGTGGTTTGGCCATGTCGAGAGAAGGGAAAATGGCTGTCAGCTAAAGAAGGTGATGAATGCAATAACTGTTGGGAGAAGTACAAGCGGAAGGCCAAGGTTTTGGTGGATGGATGGAGAGAAGGAAGCTCTGGGTGATAGGACGATAGATATGAAAGAGGCAAGAGAGCATGCTAGAAATAGGGATAAATGGCATGCAATTGTGACACCGTTCCGGCAGGCCCTGCTACTTCCTCCAGTCGCCTTGGATGACCGGGGAGGTAGCAACAGTAAAGATTCAGTGTTTTGAAGCTTCAGCTGTGATGGATAATGGGAGAGGGTAGGCTGTGGCACCCTAGCATTACCAGCTGAACTCAGTTGAGTTCCTTGTTAGGCTGGGGGAAGTGACTTGGTATATGTAAGTATAATGTTAGAAACCAAAGAGAAGTTAAAAATAAGATAAAACTCCAATATATAGAAGGTATTAGAAAAAAATTAACATTAAAACTAAGAACCCATTAGTGTTTTCATATCCATAGACCATAGAAAGCGCCATTATTAATAGTATATCCAAATAAAAGAGATATAGAATCCGATGTTTATAAAGTACCATGTGGGGTTATGAAAAATCTACGTTGGACAAACAGGCCATTCTTTATCTCATAGATTATCCGAAAATAAAAGATCTGTTAGGTATGTCTTCGAAAAAACAGGGAATTTCGTTCACCTTAGAGATTTAGAGCACCAGATTCACTGGAGTGAGTCGTCTTTGCTCTTTAAGAGTACCTTTTCGTACAGTAGGAAGATCCTGGAATCAACATTCATAAATCAATTAAACACAAGGAACCTTTCCGGAGGACGATGGAAAGCTGACAGAGTGGACAATACTCTTCTCAACCAGATCATTAAGAAGACAATCCACGGAGACCACCACCAGATATGCATCAGAGGTAACGACATCCTCCGAGCGGGTCAACAATACGAAGACGCACCTAGATGTAAAATGACTTACTATCAAACACTTTGTTACTTTTATGGGCCTTTTTGAAAAAACAAAACATATTAGACTGTTCGATTACAGTTAAAATTAAGATATATATATATATATATATATATATATATATATATATATATATATATATATATATATATATATATATATATGTGTGTGTGTGTGTGTGTGTGTATACATATATACATATACATACAAACACATACACATATGTATATATATATATATATATATATATATATATATATATATATATATATATATATATATATATATATATATATATATATATATATATATATATATATATATATATATATATATATATATATACATATAAATACATATATATATATATATATATATATATATATATATATATATATATATATATATATGTATATATATATATATATATATATATATATATATATATATATATATGGTTACCGTGTGTTGATTTAATTTTTTT
>NC_090733.1:37206753-37214253 GCF_036898095.1 Palaemon carinicauda
AAAGATGAATTAGGGAATGATGAATTAAGTGACTTATGAATCGTAACTTCAAAATCTGCCATGAGATCAATTGGATCTACACCAGGTAGCATAATTTTCAATTGTCCGAAAACTGCCTGGTTTTATCCTGCAGTAATACATTTATCTCCGTAAACTTTCACGATAATATGGTACGCTAACTTGCTGCTATATTTTCAATCGCTTCTTCCTTAATTTCGGCAACTGCTTTTCTAGCATTTAATGCATCTAAATTTGTGGGATGAAAGTGCTCACCAAAAGAATAAATAATTTTTGGTACTTTGTCTTCTGTAACCGTGTGAATGCGAAAAGCTGCCTCTTCTCACACCTCCAGTATTCTTTTATAAGTTTTGTATTACTTGAATGAAAATCATAGATGTAATTACTTTCATCTACTACTGTTCTTTTCTTCTTCGTTGGTTGTATGAACTTTGCCATTTCAGGATGGGCAGATTCAGAAACTGAAGTACTAAACTTGTAGCACACTAAATATAAAGTACCATACTAAAGAGAGAGAAGGAAAAAAGAGAATGTTAATCATGACTAATGGTTTAATTAGAAAATGAGCATATTACTTCATCATAAAAGCCAATAACGTATAAACTTTTAAAACAAAGTGAAGTAAACGGTAATAACAATCCCTTAAAATACTTGTTTCCTTCAGAAATTGGACTAAGTGTCGTTGGACCAAAAGTTCATCGAACGAAAAGACATTGGACAAAAAGACGTGGACGAAGTGTCGTCGGACGAAGTGACATCGGACAAAAAGACCACCCACCCCCCTTCCCTGTATGATAAATGAAAAAGGTTTCTGAGAAAAAGGTGGCACCCAAGTGTCAAACTAACAAGTTTCTGGTGTTCAGGAAGATTGAGGTGATTTTTTATTTTATTTTTTTTTTTCTCAAAATTGATTGTATATTGTTCGAAAAATTATTTTATTCTGGAGAGACTACATATGATCTACTGTAGTTTCGATGAGTACTGTAATATCCGATGTTCTTGCTGCGAAGAATTAATTTAAATTTTAGAGCTTAATTCAAACTATTCTACCTTTTATTCGTGAACAACTGTTCTATTAGAAATATCCCATTGAAAATTGGCCATAAATCACCATTACTTATATTAATTCAAATCATCATATAATTTCTTATTTAATACGACAAAAATTCCTTCTTCCCCGATGCTCATTCTCCAAGCGTGAGCATGTTTCTTATTCGATGATGCTAATATTAGAATATTTTCACCATCATTATCATCATCAGCCGTACCTAATCCACTGCAGGACAAAATAGTCACACATGTCCTTCGACATGCATCTGTTTATAGTCATTCTATGCCAGTCTATAGCCGCAAGTTTTCTTAGTTCGTCAATCCATTGTCTAATAATAGAATATATTAAAGTTAAAAAGTATCACAACTTCTTAAAACGATTTATCGACTTCAAAAAAACACGTAACACTGAGTAGATGCTTGTAACCCTTAACATTTCAATGGACCCTATAGTCAATTTCTTTAACAATGAAAACTATTTTGGGTTTAGAATATATGGTAAAATTATTTTTCTTATTTGTAACATATTGTAAAAAAAATTTCTTAATTTTAACATATTTTAACGACCCTGGGAAATAAATCACAAATATGCCGGTTTTGCGACGATTATGTTACAACCATAAATTAGACTTTAAGTTTATTTCGAGCAATCTCTAATATATGCAGTTTTTTTTTTTTTCATTTCATTACTAGTGACCTATTATTTAAACAATAATTCTCTTTATATGATATGAAATGTTAAATTTAGCTCCCATATCATATCTGATTGAGAATTTTTTTTTGCAGTTTTGAATGTGTCAGGCACTGAAGACCATACTGTGCTCTAATTTTGTAAGCATATGTTTATAATGTTACACTTCTTAAATGGGCCAGAGTCACACATAGCAAGGCTTTTTTCATATTAAAATTTTGGGGAAAGGACTTTTTAGATACGACTATTTTAAGATCACCTTCTATTTTTAGGTTTCTTGGATTCGTCATTCAAATTTCTTTGGAAGTTTATACCTGACTATTTGCAGAGAGAGTTCATTATTAGAGTAGGAGGAATAAAGTATAGGTTATATAAGGACTGACATATTCATGAGATGAAACAGTATAACAACAAAAAAAGTATAAAGGGTATTACTATATAAATACAATACGTTTGTGGGCATAAAAAAATGCACTCGTCCCAAGGCTTTCCTTCCCATATTTAGGAATATAATTAACAAATGACAAAGATTTTAGAAGGGGGCATATATTAGATGGTGGTTTGCTTTATTTACTGTAAAATAGACGTTTGAATTCTTACTCAGGTGGAGTACAGAAAATTGACCATGTGGTCACTTCAGCATACAGTATAAAAATATCAACACATACGGAAAATAATTGAAATATAGTTTATGTCAAAGTACTTTTTGATTTATGATGTCAGTGCTATGTTTTTAACTGTACTCTTTGATCATAAAATATGGTTTCAGACATGAAAGGCAATGACAGATATGATGGAATAATCACCTTTTCTATGTTGGTGAACAAGGTTAAATTTCTTCATAATCAGCTATTCTATATAGTAGTAATTCTTCTTGATATTTTCAGTAGTAATTCCTTTTGACATTTTCAAAGTAACGTATGCAGCATATCCTTGCAATTGCCAGGAAATGATAGGAACCCAAGAGTTTGATCTGTTTTCTTTTCTTTTTTATTAGCTTTGAATCTGTTTATTGATAAATATCTTTTTATAAAAAGAACAAAATGACACCCGTATCCTAACTTGCCTCCAAATTGAAAATATTTTTTTTCGAGCACATAGTAAGATACGGATTTTATATGTAAGCATACCCACTGGATAAGCTACCCCATTTTTTTAAGGTTAGATCTAGATGTATTGCACTTTAGTTATACATAAATATGAATATAACAGTGGTAAATAGGGTAAAGTCAAGCAACAAGAGAACAGAGAGAAGTAATATGTTTAGTTGTAAAAGAGAAAGAGAATAACTAATTTTAAGATAAAAAATATAATACTACCTTAATAAGAATAAAAAAAGGCTGTTATTTTTTTAGCAACACATAAAAAGGTACTTCCAGTTACAGGTTAAAATTAGCAGCAATTTAACAAAATTTGTATTGAAGTAAAACAAGAGATATGTTAAAAAGTTCCTAGGCGAGATTAAGGAGAACTATCGGAAATCACACAAAAAAAAAAAAAAAACTTATAAGGAAAAGATGGGAAATAAGGGTAAAATCAAAGGGAGATGAAATAGAATTAGCATACCTATCTCCAAAAAAAAAAAAAAAAAAAAAAAAAAAAATTGAGAACAGAATCACAACGAGATGTAGGAAAAGAAGAAAGATGTGTACCACACGTGTTTCATGCACGCTTGTACATTGTAACGGTTTTGATTGTTATCTTATCACACGCTCTTCCCTGCAATGTTGATAAACCAACCTGTATAAACATGACATTCATGACTGATTTTGTATGAATTTTTATGACGTTCTTGCTCCCAAGTCATAGTATTAAGTTCATTGTCTGTTTTAAAAGTTTAGTTGCATTCACCTCCCCTCTCAGTTACAACATTGGTTACCAGCAGAGTGTTATGCTCCCTCCTGCCTGCTATGTCACTACTGTGCCTTACTGTTTTCAGATGCCACCCACCGAACCTGTATTTTGGGTAAACGTCGTCTCAATGAAACTACTGTTTTCCCTCAGAGAGGAGTTAGCCTGGTTCCGCATTGCTGAAGACCATTTTCACATTAAGGGCATGACTCAGTCAAGCCCCAAAGCAGATTATGTTCAAATGACGTTCCCCGAGTTCACTTTCCCGGAAATCTCCGATTGACTTTGCGAGCAAGGGAACCCCTCATTAGTGAATGACGCCCTAAAAAATACCTCCAGGAGCAGTACACACCATTGCTACCCGGCAGCATAGCCAAACTTTTTCAGCTCTCTCAAGAACCATTTTGGGACCAAAAGTCGTCGCTCACCTTCAGGGGAATGAACAGTATCACTAGCCTGTTACCTGTTGCAGACGTCTGTACTCGAGAGGTGAACCTACTTAGCACCCTATGGGTATGGCGCGAGTCTGTACGCACTGCCATACCTAATATCAATAGTCTTTCTATGGAGGACCTGATGACCAAAGCCGATGCTTTTATGGACAGCTACTTCACAGCCTTCAAGACCTCCATCAACCCCTACACTCCTGATGAAGGAGAGAATTATTCACACTTCGACGAAGGCTTACGTGTAAGCGGTAGGACACAGATGGCCACCCCAAGATATGCCGGAGCGGCGACTACATCACCCACCACCCATCACTTGCTAACGCCCCAACCAATGACCGGTACAGCCACTTACTGAAGCCCATTTGCTGCAGTTATGCTACTACCACTCCAGATTCGGGGCTGTAGCAAAGAAATGTTCGAATGGCTGTCAGTGGCAAGAAAAATTAGTTATCATGGCCGTGGATTCCCGTCACTACCTTTTCTTTTTACATGATGCAGGTTCAGGCCTGCGATTTTTGGTGGACACGGGTGCTTGCATTTCTCTTCTGCTAAGGCCAATCGCCTGGACCCTGCGTAGTCTGTCTAAATCTGTCAATGTCCGCCTAGTAGTTTCCAGCGGATCTGCAATCCCCACACTTGGTTACGAGAACCTCACATTATCGTTCAATAGCGTCAAATATCACAGGATATTTCTCGTTGCTGACGTTCCATTGCCAATTCTCTACGTGAATTTCCTCACTCTGCCACCTCCTCGCTGTTGTCACTGAACGACAGTTAGTCAACAGAGACTCTTACTCATCCACATCTCTTCAACCCCTTCCTTTGACCTTGCTTTCCACTTCATTGCAGCTACGGATACCCTCACCCACCTCCTCACATCGTACTTGGAAGTTTTTTATCCAGAAATTTGCCAAATGCCCAAAATCCAGCCAAACGCTAGATTTAATACCATATCCAAATGACAGTAACTCCAGTGTTTGCCAGATTTAGGCGCCTGGCTCTAGATCGTTTGGCAGCCACCATAAAAATATTAAAGGAAATAGAAAAAATAGGCCTTTGCTAAAAGCCTCAAGTCCATGATCGTCACCCTTACACATCGTCCAAGAGAAACATGGCTCCCTTCATGCCTGTGGGAATTACAGACGTTTGAGCATGCAGTCAGAACTGGATCAATAGCCCCACCCAAATAATGCCAATGTGACCTCTGACTTGCACAAATGAAAGGATTTTCCATGCTCACCCTCATGATAAAGTATTATCAGGTGCCCCTGAACCAGGAGACATCCACAAGATCGTCATCACCATCCTCTTTGGTACATAATCTTTCAATTACTTGTGTTTTCTTCTTCGCAATGTTGGGGCCATGTTTCAACAACTCATGGATGAAATCTTAAGGAACCCCACTTTTTGTGTATGTTAGGTGGATGACATATTTGTGCTCTCCTCTTTCAAAGAGGAGCACCTCTGTAACCTACGCATTTTACTCGACGGCCTACAACAGAACGGCATTGTAGTCCTGTACGGCGAGTGTACCTTTTGCTCCAACAAAGTATTGTTCTTAGGCACCGCATCACTCATGAAGAAGTCCACCCTTTCACTGAGAAACTAGTAACTATGCAGTGCATCTACATGCCCTCGACCGTCGAAGCAGTACAAGAAATTTTGGGGATGATAAACTATTATCACTATTCCCTGCCAGCCATTGTCACCACTCTTGCTCCCCTCTACGCCTTCTTCAAGGGCAAGCCAAAAACCTAAATGGGGTACCCTTCAAGAAGCGGCCTTCTGCTACTGCTCTCACCTTTTTTGTTTCACATGAACCTCTCTCACTCTCCACCGGTAATCGAGCAAGTGGTCAACAGCTCACCCCACCCATTGGCCTACTTCAGTAGAAATCTGTCCAATACAGAATCCAGCTACTCTACCTTCAACCACAAATTGCTGGTGGTGCAGTAGGCTGTCCGTCCCTTTCGCCATTTCTTGGAAAGTACATCCTTCGTTATTTACACAGACCACATTCCTCTGGTGCATGCCTTCACTCTAAAGTCTGACACCTGGTATGCCCGTTAATGCCGACATCTCTTTACCATGGCTGAATACGACTGCACTCTTCAACATGTCCCTGGGAAAATAAATCCCATTGCCAATGTCTGTCAAGAAATACATTAGCCGCACTTCATTTGGAATTGTCTTAAAATGCCTTAGCAAAAACCCAATGAATAAATCCAGAGTACCAAGTAAGTAAGAAATCCGGCAAATCCTTCCATGGGAAAGAAGTCCCTTTCAATGACTCCAACGCCATCCTTCTCCAAGACGTCAGTACTGGTAGACCTAGACTGTGGATACATGGTCCCATGCACCAAGAGGTTTTTTTTATTTCATTGATGGTCCTTTACCTCCCTCTTACCAATCTACTGTACGGCCACTTAAGATGAAGTTCATTTGGCACAGCATTACTAAGGATACTAAGAATCAAGTCAGTGCCTGTACTTCAGGAGTGGGCACCTTTTCTCATCCTCAGTGTTGCTTTGCCCACGTTCACATCGACGTAGTTGGGCCCGTACTCAAATCACAAGGTCATAGTTACCTGTTTACTGTTATTAACCACCCCATTCCTTGGGTTGAAGCCCTTCCTATGAAAACTCCAACGTCCTCTTCATGTACATCTTCCCTAGTGTCAAGAAGGATAGTGGGATTTGGTATCCCTGAGCATATTACTTTTGATAGTGGTTACATTTTCCCCTCTCAAATGTGAACATCATTAGCGAATATCCTTGGAATCACTCTTCATCAGACAACTTCCTAGAACCCTGCTGCCATTGATATGGTTGAAGATTTTCATCTCACCCTCAAAGCAGCTTTGATGTGAACTGCTAGGACTCTAACTAGTTTAGTCAGCTTTCCTGGATCGTCCTAGAACTAAGGACACCTCCTAAGGACATACTGAATGCCTCGGCATCTAAAATGGTGTATGGTAACCCGTTGGTCTTCCTTGGCAATTTTTTTTTTCCATCTGCAACCTTTTCCAACGATCTCCTGGACTACATCATGTTATAAGGAAATTTCCTATATTACAAGCCCTCAGTTGAGAAACACATACTGACAGATCTGCACCCGTCAACGCACAATTTCCTGAGCAACAACACTAGCAAGCCACAGCTAAGGCCCCTTTACACTGTTCCTTTCCTCATAATCCATGGTTCAACGAATGAATTTCTAATTAACATCCATGGCAAAGAAGACTGGGTCTCCATTAATCACCTAAAACCTGCATATCTCCAGCCAGATGACCGTGCTTACGTTAGAACTCTCATGTGAAGGATGCCCTATTTCACATGTATGTTATTTTTAGATGGGGAGCCATGTACTGCACGAGTCTCATACACGATTACACTGTAACTTGTTTGATAGTTATCTTATCACTCGCTCATCTCTGCCCTT
>NC_090733.1:37219253-37225570 GCF_036898095.1 Palaemon carinicauda
CGTAAAAATTTGCAAAATTTCACACACACACACACATATATATATATATATATATGTGTGTGTGTGTGTGTGTGTTTGTGTGATTGTATATATATATACATCGTACACACACACACACACACACATATATATATATATATATACTGTATATATATATATATATATATGTTTATAAATATACATACACACACACACACACACACATATATATATATATATATATAGATAGATAGATAGATAGATAGATAGAGGGATAATATATATATTAATATATATGTATATATATAGATAGAGGGATAATATATATATATATATATATATACAGATAGATAGATAGAGGGATAATATATATATATATTAATATATATGTATATATATAGATAGAGGGATAATATATATATATATATATATATATACATATATATATATATATATATACCATAGGCACTTCCCCCAATTTTGGGGGGGTAGCCGACATCAACAAAGAAACAAAACAAAAAGGGGACCTGTACTCTCTACGGTCCTTCATTCTAACCAGGGACTCAACCGAGTTCAGCTGGTACTGCAAGGGCGCCACAGCCCAACCTCCCACATTATCCACCACAGATGAAGCTTCATAATGCTGAATCCCCTACTGTTGCTACGTCCGCGGTCATCTAAGGCACCGGAGGAAGCAGCAGGGCCTACCGGAACTGCGTCACAATCGCTCGCCATTCATTCTTATTTCTAGCACGCTCTCTTGCATCTCTCAGATCTATCCTCCTATCACCCAGAGCTTTCTTCACACCATCCATCCAACCAAACCTTGGCCTTCCTCTTGTACTTCTCCCATCAACTCTTGCATTCATCACCTTCTTTAGCAGACAACCATTTTTCCATTCTCTCAACATGGCCAAACCACCTCAACACATTCATATCCACTCTAGCCGCTAACTCATTTGTTACACCCGTTCTCTACCTCACCACTTCGTTCCTAACCCTATCTACTCGAGATACACCAGCCATACTCCTTAGACACTTCATCTCAAACACATTCAATTTCTGTCTCTCCGTCACTTTCATTCCCCACAACTCCGATCCATACATCACAGTTGGTACAATCACTTTCTCATATAGAACTCTCTTTACATTCATGCCCAGCCCTCTATTTTTTACTTCTCCCTTAACTCCCCCTAAACACTTTGAAACCTTCATTCACTCTCTGACGTACTTCTGCTTCCACTCAACCATTTGCTGCAACAACAGACCCCAAGTACTTAAACTGATCCACCTCCTCAAGTAACTCTCCATTCAACATGACATTCAACCTTGCACCACCTTCCCTTCTCGTACATCTCATAACCTTACTCTTACCCACATTAACTCTCAACTTCCTTCTCTCACACACCCTTCCAAATTCTGTCACTAGTCGGTCAAGCTTCTCTTCTGTGTCTGCTACCAGTACAGTATCATCCGCAAACAACAACTGATTTACCTCCCATTCATGGTCATTCTCGCCTACAAGTTTTAATCCTCGTCCAAGCATTCGAGCATTCACCTCTCTCACCACTCCATCAACATACAAGTTAAACAACCACGGCGACATCACACATCCATGTCTCAGCCCCACACTCACCGGAAACCAATCACTCACTTCATTTCCTATTCTAACACATGCTTTTACTACCTTTGTAGAAACTTTTCACTGCTTGCAACAACCTTCCACCAACTCCATATAACCTCATCACATTCCATATTGCTTCCCTATCAACTCTATCATATGCTTTCTCCAGATCCATAAACGCAACATACTCCTCCTTACCTTTTGCTAAATATTTCTCGCATATCTGCCTAACTGTAAAAATCTGATTCATACAATCCCTACCTCTTCTAAAACCACCCTGTACTTCCAAGATTGCATTCTCTGTTTCATCCTTATTTCTATTAATCATTACTCTACCATACACTTTTCCAACTACACTCAACAAACTAATACCTCTTGAAATACAACACTCATGCACATCTCCCTTACCCTCATATAGTGGTACAATATATGCACAAACCTAATCTACTGGTACCATTGACAACACAAAACACTTATATTAAACAATATCACCAATCATTCAAGTACAGTCACACCCCCCTTCCTTCAACATCTCAGCTTTCACACCATCAATACCAGATGCTTTTCCTACTCTCGTTTCATCTAGTGTTCTCCTCACTTCCTCTATTAGAATCTCTCTCTCATTCACATCTCCCATATGTATATATATAAATGTGTATGTGTGTGTGTATAAATTATATATGCATACACTGTATATGTGTATATATATATATATATATATATACAGTGTATGCATATATAATTTATACACACACATACACACACACACACTCACATATATATATATATATATATATGCTATATTTATATATACATATATATACGTAATATATTTATACGTATATATACACACACACACATATATATATACATATATATATATATATATATATATATAAACACACACATATATATATATATAGATAGATATATAGACGGATAGATACACACACACACACACACACATATATATATATATATATATACATATGTATATATATAGAATATATTCATATATATAGAATATATTCATATATATACATATATATATATATATATGTATATATATATATATATATATGTGTGTGTGTGTGTGTGTGTGTGTCTGTGTGTGTGTGCATGGAGAAAATTTCATGATACGTTTGACTCCTTTTGTGATTTGTGCACAAGAACACTTAATGAGAGATATGGTAAGGGCCTACATAACCTTCATTTCTATTCCGAACAACATTTAATCGCCCAGCGCAAAGTTGCTGTATATAGCTGTTGGTAAGTATAGATATGCAATTTACTTCTCTCTCTCTCTCTCTCTCTCTCTCTCTCTCTCTCTCTGTCTGTCTAGCAAAAGTAGGCTGAACAAGTTGCAAAAATTAGTCCGAAAGGAAGTAAACCTTCTGAATGTATGTAGGACTACTCATCTTGCAATATCGCGGTCACCTATGGGAGAAAAAATATATTGTTCTCTAGTCTTGGGTAATGCCATAGTCTCTATACCGTGCTTTTTTTCTGTCATGATTTAGAGTTCTCTTGCTAAAGGGTGAGAACGGGTGTAAGAAATAAATTAGAAAGTTCAATGTAATTAATATGTTGATGTGGTTTGACTATCCGGAGATGATGGAAAATGGATGTCTTTTGAAGAAAATAATGAATGCAAGAGTTGATGGAAGAACTCCATGAGGAAGGCCAAGTTTTTTTTTTTTGGAGGATAGATGTGAGAGGCAAAAGAGCGTACTAGAAACGAAAATAAATTATAAGTGATTTTGACGCAGTTTCGATAGGCCCTGCGTTGTCTTCTGGTCGCTTTGGTGATCACTGAGGTAGCTGTAGTAGGGGATTCAGCATATGAAACTTTATTTTGGTATATAACGGGGCAGTTTTGGACTATAGCATCCTAGCAGTACCAACCAATCTCGGCTAGATCCATGATCAGGCCGGGAGGAAGAAGAAAAAAAAAATCCTTATTTTTTTAATGTCGATTACTTCCCTAAAATTCAAGGAAATGCCATGGCGAATAGATAGAAGATTGGCGAGTCCATTAACAGTGTAGGGGAAAGGTACAATGTCAATGTTAAAAATAGATTATGGAATTTCATTATATTAGAAATAAAATATTCCTGCAATGGAAAACTAAAAAAATAAAAGAGTAGTTGAACCAGTAGAACTTCAAAACTTGAAACTCGCAGCAAAGGTTTTTTTTTACGTTGAACAGGCTTATATAAGCCCTTTTTTAGTTTATATATCAAATATCTGTTTCAATGTTAACGTTTGTTAAATAATTTATTTAGATATTTCATTACTTCTTATATTGTTAATTATTTTCCTGTTGGAGCCCTTGGGCTTATAGCTTCTTACTTTTCCAACTATTGTTGTAGCTTAGCTAATAATAATAATAATAATAATAATAATAATAATAATAATAATAATAATAATAATAATAATAATAATAAAAATGAATATTGATTTTAGAATTTAAATACATTATTAGCGACCCAATAAAAAGAAAAATATTGATATTTTCAACCTCACTCATCACCCACATTCCTGGAACGTAAATTGAGTAATGGCAATGATTTTAAAATACGCCAGTAGAGGGCAGTGGTGATGTGTTTATAGGAAACCATATTCAAATTTTCAATCGGGGTTAAGAAACAATACGAATAAAACTCGGTACCAAGAATATATGTAATAATTTGATTCTAAAATACTTTACGAATTATGATATAAGTGATTTGCATTTAAACTCCCTACTTGACCAGGATATAAAATAATAGATACGATTGTATTCTTGTTTTCTATTTAAGAAACATTGTAATTTTTTCCCATTATTAAGAAATTTAGTGATGCTTAGGGAAATATAGTTTCGATTCCTCATAGCATTTTTAAAAGTAAATAATGTAGTATTAACAAGAAGAACTTAAGTTTGAATCTGCTTTTTGATCAATTTCGAAAAAAAAATATGTATACCCTCCCTTTAAAGTAAATGTTTGAAACCTGACATAGAGATGTTTTTTGTAGCCAAAAGTGCCTTAATCCGTATTTCCAAAAATCCATGCTAGAGGTCGATAAACTCTAAACACATTATTAAGTAACTTTACTTGGAAACCAAGAGCAAGAGATAACAAAATCTATCTTGGAGAAGGAAGAGATTTCTGTATAATCTGGTTAAGTAAAATCTGGCTAGTACAGTGGTAACGTGTTTGCCTAGCATTCGCATGGCAGCAGATCGATGTCCGTTAATAGTAAAGTTTCAAAAATGGTAAATATAAAAGAAAACTTACAGAACAGTTTTATTTATTTTTTCTTTTTTTAATTCGTCAGCATTTTATTCTGTGGAAACATTTTTGTTATTGCGGGGAATATTAGCTTACTTATATTCAAACTTAAATATTCATGTTAAATATCTCTTATGTATAAATAATATATGGCATCAATTAACTGAATGACCGGTCCTGTTAAGTTTTTAGACGTAATGAAAACATTACGCAATTCAAGTCACTATCTCATAAAATTGCTTTGAAATCACGTGTTCGACGGAAAAAAAAAAAAATCAAATATATCACCGCTCACTGTCAAAACTGGTATTTTTTTTTTTTTTTTTTTTTTTTTCACTTTCCTTTGTTGAGCAATACACCCGTAATATATCACCTTTCTTCCAAGATCAAAACTTACCAGGGTTTCAAGACTCACGAAGAAATAATAGAAAAAGATATTACATATACGACTGGAGCGTAAAAAATGTACCTTTTTTGTCCGATAGTATATTGTTTTTATCACTTTTAAACATTCCAATGAAGAACATTACTTGGTGTGAAAATAGAAAGGAATTTACCAAAGGTACATAATGGCGGAAATAAACAGGGTATGATAATTATACTGGCTGCGAGGACATGTGTATAAGGTGTATATGTGGTGATGGGGAAAGAATTAGACAATTTATGAATGAGAAATGGATTCAAAGATATTCAAGAAGGAATCAACTTAGTATAATTGTATCGCCTTTTTTTAGTTTCCCTCCTTTACAGTCATAAATCTTTTTCAATATAAATTCGTGAAAATTATGGATAAATGCATACCTATTTCGAAAGCATTGTATTTCGTGTCTTTAATCTGTACTGTTATTCATAAATAAAATGTTCATGTTACGTATGAAATGGGTTAGTGCCTTATGATCACAAAATAATCAATTATATCCAACTGAAATCTTCAGAGGAACTGAGGAGTTGAAAGAAACGAAATTTTTATGAGACTAGAAGATTGATAACTCTCACTGCATGCGAAAAATGTATCAGTTGGAGAACATATAGATTTCTTTTAATCACATCTGTCAAAAAAAAAAAAAAAAAAAAAAAGTTGTTTATTCAATTATTTCTGTGTCTTTCAAATAGGATTTTTCCCATAATTTCAATATATTTACAATGTCTACTTACTATGTTTTTCAAGGGCATAGTCGATACAAATCATAGATAAATAAAATGGTTTATAAATCAAGCCAGATCATATTGCAATTGCTATCATCTCATACAACCTCTGGCGTGCAAATCAACTGACAGCAATATGTATGGTGCTTATTTAAAAATATCCATCATTCAAAGTTTGACGTATATTGTATATATGCGTTTCGAAATTGATGGTTTGATGTTTCTTTATTTTCAAATAATGAGCTTAATTTTTACTATTGTAATGAATTAAACAATTATATTATTAACATTGTCTA
>NC_090733.1:37243570-37256070 GCF_036898095.1 Palaemon carinicauda
TTACAAGAACTTATATTATTTTATATAAAACCTATCATAAATGGAACCTTTTACAAATTACAACCACAGTAAATATGATCATCTAAAACAGACCTACGTGATACAAATCTTACAGGAAAAATAAAACTGGTGAGATACTTAACATCAAAATTCAGAATTTATAATGGTGAGACGATCAGTCATTGAACAGAAAAAGAAAAATATGGATAGGGAACAGAGAAAGAGAGAGAAAAGTCAGAAAGAGGAAAATAGAAAAAAGAAATAGAGAAAAAGGAGGCAAATTCAGAATGCTGGAGCCTTCATAATATATGCCTTAGCTGGAAGTTAACCACGATATCTACAGGAAAGCACATTTAAATGTAATTAGCAAGCATAAAAACCTCCGCATGTCTAAACTATATTTAAGGTTGAGAAACCGAAATGTAGAATATTCTTGCCTCGTTTGCAAAGGAGGTTTAGCCACCATGACTGGCTGCTGCTTGCATAGTCTCACAAATACTTTCATTCATTTCTTTTCTCCTTGTATAATTTGTTTGTTCTTTCAATGCCTGTTTAATGTCAATACTTTACCCATTCAAACTTTTACCTAGTACTTTTCTGTTCTTTAAACATATATATTGCTCAACACACATATCTACCAGTCTCTCACCACTCTCATTTTCACCTGGTACGCCATACTTCCAGTGACACCTTCTACCTCTCCAGCGCCCACTCTAGCATTTAGGTTACCCATGACAACTACATAATTCCTTCTACCCAGTCCCTCTACACACCTAGTTAATTCAATCCCCAACTCATTCCGCTCCTCTTCACTTTTCTCATTACCTTGCCCATACGCACTGACAAACGCCCAACATTCTCTACCAAACCTAGACCTTACCCACATTAACCTAGATGATATCTCCTTCCATTCCACTACTTTACCTGTCATCCACGCATATATATATATATATATATATATATATATATATATATATATATATATATATATATATATATATATATATATATATATATATATATATATATATATATATATATATATTACTTTATAAACATGAGTCATTGGATGATAATATAATAATCTCCAATAGATTTATTACATTTGATAACAAACACTTTAGACGGATATTGGGAGTTGGGGGGCAGTACAGGATTAGGAATTAAACTATAAGAGAGTTTAATGGAGTACCATATGAAGAGTAATGGGCCAAAAACACTACCCTGTGGAACACCGGATATCAAATTACTATACTCACTATGGTGAGTATCAACAACTACTATTTGAGATCTATTTCTTAAAAAAAAAAAAAAAAAAAAAAAAAAACAATAATGATGCTAAGAAACGACCCACCCACTCCCAACTGTTTGAGATTGAAAACAATGTCCTCATGATTAACACGGTCAAAGGCAGATCTAGAATCAAGGCTAATTATACGAACTTCCTGACCACAATCAAGGGATTTCTGTACAGCATTGGAGATTGTAAGAAGGGCATCACATGCTCCAAGGCCTTTACGAAAACCAAAATGCAAACTAGGGAATAGATGGTCCTTCCATTAAGCCTTCAGCAAACCTATTAAGACGTTTTGCCAGAAGACGTTCAAAAACTTTAGATAATGTGGGAGTTTTGGAAATTGGGCGGTAATCAGTGTGACTTCAGCTACCACAAGCACATTTTTATAGAGGAGTAACATTACCAATTCTCCAACAAGTGCTAAAAGCTCATCTACTTGCTAACTTGCGCAAAATAACATAACTTTGGAGCTAAGAAATCTGCTGTCTTTATAAAAAACAAAGGAAAAATACCTTTTGGGTCTACACCTCCATAAGCATCAACGTCCATAAACAGAGCTTTAATTTCACGAGATCGAAAAGGTAAATTAGTTAGTTTACCCTCAGGAAAACAGGAATGAGGAAGTTAAAATTTTTCATTACTCTGTTTTCTGTCAAAACCATTACCCAACAGGGTTGCTTTTTCCTTTGAACAGTGAGTGACTAGGCCATCATGTTTAAATAAAGGAGGAACTGTTGCATGAACACCAAAGAGTGCAGATTTAAGGGTAGACCACCATTTATGTTCTTGAGTTTTATCAGAAAGGGCTTCTTTTATGGTTAAATTGTACTCCTTTTCAGTTAATTCATAAACTACCTCAGCAGAATCTTGAAGCTGAGTATAGTTATTCTAGGTCAAATCTGATCTGATACCCTTCCAAAGATGATAGGCCTCCTACTTCTCCAATAAGCATGTCTAAAATCATCATTGAACCACGGACTGTCCTTCACTTGGTAACTTAGCATACGTGAAGGGATACGCCTATCAATTATGTTGACTAGATTCTCATTCAAAAGGAAAAAAGGTACTACACTTCTATATTATTGTGATCAATTGAAGCACAAAAGATCAAGCGAAATTCCATTCCAGTCTGCTTGGGATTTCATATAAATTTTACAAGAGTATGATACATCAGGGACAGGCTGCTCAGTGTTCACTACTAATGAACTCAAGGCATGATCAAATGTCCCGACTGGAGATCCAACCTTAATAGTTATAACACCAGGGGAGTCAGTGTAAACGAAGTCTAAGTAATTAGCAGACCTGTGAGTAGCTTCATTTATGATTTACTCACAGCCTGATTCAGAAGCAAAGTCTGCAGCTCTGAAGCCATGGCGATCGGTAAGAGAGATAGAACTTAACCACTCCCTATGGTGAGCATTAAAAGCACCAACGAAGACAAAAGAAGCCTTTTTATCAATTTCTTGTATCTGAGCCATAATGGTAAGAGGACAATCGAAAATCTAATCATCCATGTCTGGATTCCGGTATATCGAACACAAATAAAAGTTGTTATGCCTGCCACAAACTCTTACATGAATCCCATGACATCCACATTGATAGCAGGACTTATCACCTGGCCCTAGGGATGGCTTCACGTTTCAACTTTATTGGCATCCTAAAACCAGTTATAAGGAGCTCAGGTGAGTGCCTCATATTAGAAACCAAAGTTTCTGACCACAAAAGAATATCATACTGTCTAGACGCAACTGTAAGGTCTTGAATATTTGCATGAAGACCACGAATGTTGCAATAAAGAAGACGACATTGGTGAAATCTAGGACGTACTGGTCCCATATTTCGCTCAATGTCTCCAGACAGCATAAGAATTAGTAGAAATGAAAAAGAGACATCATACTTAAAAACTAGATTAACAAGAAATATAACAAAATTAATATGTATAGAATTATAAATAAAGTGATTGATGAAACCCATAGACTATAGTAAAAAGTCGGAAAAACTGGTCAACATGGGGGAGCCGATACACCATGCAAGGCTAAATACCCTTCCAGGATAACCAATTCATCTGAAGGAAGGACAGTAAGGATGGTTTTGAAAAGAAGAAGGAAAAGATGACCTCTTGACAAACCACCAGGCATCCATGACCCTTCCATTAAGCCTACCCAACTCACCATTTCAAAAAAACAAGAGGTAGAAAAAAAAATAAGATAAAAAGTGTGCCCGAGTGTACCCTCAAGCAAGAGAACTCTAGCCTAAGAGAGTGGAAGACCATGGTACAGAGGCTATGGCACTACCCAAAACTAAAGAACAATGGTTTAATTTTGGAGTGTCCTCCTCCTAGAAGAGCTGCTTACCATAGCTCAAGAGTCTCATCTACCCTTACTCAGAGAAAAGTACACTGAGCAATTGAAGTACAATAATTAACTCCTTGGGGGAAGAAGCGTTTAGTATCTTATTATTGTCAAGTGTTTAGCATCTCATTGTTGTCAGGTGAACGAAGAAAGACGAGAGTATGTAAAAAATAGGCCAGACTATGCTGTGCATGTGTAGGCAAAGAAAAAATAAACCGTAACTAGAAGGATCCAATCTATTACTGTCTGGCCAGCCAAAGGATCCAATAACTCTCTAGTGGTAGTATCTCAATGGGCGGCTGGTGCCCTGACCAAACTACTACCTTCAAAGATATATATATATATATATATATATATATATATATATATATATATATATATATATATATATATATATATATATATATATATATATATATATATATATATATATATGTGTGTGTGTGTGTGTGTGTGTGTGAATATATATATATATATATATATATATATATATATATATATATATATATATATATATATATATATATATATATATATATATATGTGTGTGTGTGTGTGTGTGTGTGTGTATACATATATACATATGTATATATATATATATATATATATATATATATATATATATATATATATATATATATATATATATATATATATGTGTGTGTGTGTGTGTGTGTGTGTGTGTGTGTGTGTGTGTGTACTTGGGCATGCAGATCCCATACCAAATTTCTTTTGAAGCATGTAAGCTTCACCATATAGTCTCATTTAAACGAGAGATGGCATGTCTGAGGAAATTATGTATGTCCGGCTTCAAAGGATGGAACTGGGATATTCATGACATTATATGAAATTTTTTGAAAAATCATTTATGTATTCAAAAAAATATCTTAATTTTTATTATTCATTTTTCTAAGAATCTCAAGTTTTCCTTCTATCAATTTTATTGAATGTTTCTCGATTTTGCAAACATTTGTGTATCAGATTTTCACCACCATAACCTTTATTTCAAAATTCAGTTCCAAAAGTGAATGTAGTCCTGAAGAATAGTTGTGAAGTGGTCTGAAACAAGTGTTGACTCCAAATAATAAAATGGGAAAAGTGAATGCATTTCTGGTGTTATCTTGAAAACTATCTGCAGGTTGATCTGTCCGACGAGAAGCTGACCTATATTTTTGGACGGTACTATAAACCTAGAATAACATGAGCAAGTACCGTATTTAGGAGCGGAAATTCATGGATAACCTGGATAGAAGCCCAGAGGATACTTCACCAATAAGAGAATGAGGGGGCCAAGAAAATCAAGTTTCTGTGGAGATTGATGCGGTTCCAGATGAACTGGAATCCTGGATCAACGTAATCTTCAAATATGAAACTTCTGAGGTAACGGGTAAGTTTCAAGCCCCAAAATGCTTTGCACGAATAAGGGCAATTTTGAAAGTTCTGCATTGACCCTTCTGCAACCTTTGATTCTTTAGCTGCATCGGAGAATGAAGAAACACGGCATGGATATGAGTTCAGAAACTGCAAAGAGAGTAAATGAGCATCGAGACCAAAATTTGTCATGAAATAAAAGTTGCCAAAGATTCTGAAGTTTTCATTTATAAATCTGGTTGAATGATTCCCAATGTTCCAAATATTTTCGTATTAAATCTTCGCCACTACAACCTTCATATTCAGGTATAGTTCCAAACCTCAGTGTAGTCCTCAAGAAGGGCTGCAAAGTTATCCGAAAAAATGCTCATCACCAAACAATAAATGAAGGAAAGTAAATGCATTACTTCTTTAATGCTAGAAACTATCTGCGGGCCGATCTGACCGAGGAGAAGTTGTCTTAAATTCTTGGACGCCGCTGAGACGTTGTCTATTCAATATATAAATATATATATATATATATATATATATATATATATATATATATATATATATATATATATATATATATATATATATATATATATATATATATATATATATATATTCAATACAGTCTTTAGAATATATTTTCAATGAAAAATTTAAATAAAGCAAATCAGACAATGCCTAGCTTAAATGTAATTTGGATATCACCTGAAATTCGATATAAAAAATTTGGCTATATATCAGTTTAGTGAGAGAGATGATACTATATGCAAATGAGTCGGGGTATGACAATGAAACAATGACCAAGATATTTTGTAGGTTTGAAAACAAAGCCCTCAGTAGAATTTTGTGAGTTATGGCAGGATAGGATTAGAAATAAAACTATAAGAGAAATTACCATATGTTGTTGAGATCACGGTGAGGGGTACATGGAGATGGTTTATACATGCTCTTCGCACTCCTTCATAAAGACTACCTCATCAAAATTTCAACTAGGTTCCACAAGACACTAAACGAGTTGAAAGGCCTAGGCCTGCATGGCTGAGGCCTACGAAACGAGACGTAGGAAATGATGAATGGATAAGACGACAGGCGGAATCTAACTGAGGCTCTTTTCGTCAAATAACGTAGGTGTTGATATATATATATATATATATATATATATATATATATATATATATATATATATATATATATATATATATATATATATAATACTCGGGATTTTAATCGTTGTAAATATCTACCACAATGACATTTAATTTAGAAATCTACTTTTGGGAATGCATATGCACTGGAAATCTACTGTATTTATGATAAATGTTTGAGCTAAGCAAGGATTCAAAGATTTGCCTTCAAGTCAAAATAGTACCACAGTTATCCCTTTAGCGTAATATATATATATATATATATATATATATATATATATATATATATATATATATATATATATATATATATATATATATGTGTGTGTGTGTGTGTGTGTGTGTGTGTATGTGTGTGTGTGTGTGCGTGAATGTGTGTGTATGTATGATGTTCTGTTATTTGTAAGAGATGCTTACAAAAATACCGGCCAGAACAGATGAAAAATAGGAATATAAAAGTGACAGAAAGATTTGACTTCATCAAGTAATTTCTATTATTTGTGTCAAAGCTTATGATAGCTATAAGCATTTTCAATATAATCAAGGTAAAAAGTTGAAAAAAAAAAACTGTTCTTTCAAAGGTTAATCACAATAATTTTTCGTATTATTTATCGTGATAAGTTAGAATTCTATTTCTTTTTTTTTTCATTAATTTGAAGTCTTTCATTCCTACAGATTGAAGGATTATTTCATTATTCATAGAGGAATCTTTTATTAAATCAACCGACGATGTTTTCTGCAAGCAAACAAACCAAACGACACAACTCATTATGCATTATTTTTGAGGAAATCGTTTTATCATATGCTATCAGAAGCTACATCATTTTCAATTTTGGAAAACTTAACTAGTATGAATGCAGTACTCTCTTCGTGCTAATAAAGGAATTTTGGAAAAAAAAAATCTATATGTAGATGATTAAAGAATATAAGTGATAAAGGGAGGGATTTAATAGATTTCAGTTATCTCAGATCATGGAAAAGGCGTCTATCTGGATCTAATCATGTTATTCAACAGAGCAATGCTGACAGCATTTAGTTATTGCTGTGTAATCCAAATAGAACCCTTTAAAGGTTGGTAAAATTAAATGAATATTATATCTTCTGTTTTTCAAAATGACATGAAATTGATCTTTTTCTTCTTGAGGGTTGTTTCATGGTCATGTTTACTATCTTAGTATATTATTCCTCTTCTTAATGTTAATCACTTGATTTTTTTTTATGAAATAAGAATTTTCACTTTTTCTTCTCGATCCACTAGATATTAAATATTTTTTTTTATTTCAAAATTGCTATTTATTGCTACTTAGCCATATAATTCCAGGAGATGATGTATTGTCTTTCTGGTTACTCGTATATATTCATTATTGAAGATTTATATAGATAATAAAGATATCTTTAAACATTTTATATTGAAATAAAAAATAGCAAGCAAAGTTCTGCTGTTTGTCAATGGAAATTGTACTACCGTTTCATTTAGCTAAATGTATTAGATAAACAGAAAATTTAAGAGCAAAATTTACACCACCGAATTGTATTCCTATCACACTTGTGTACATATAGCAAAATTTTATTTATTTTCATGTTTAAATGCATACTTACTTAGTTTAATTAATCATCGAAAGGCTTTTTCTAAACTTTGATCAAATGAGCAAAGGGATTGAAACACGACATACTAGGTTTCAATTCATATTCCAGATTATTTGAACGTTATCCCAGAAGTATAACTTTTTCAATCACAATAAATAAGGTTTACATTCATTATGATCATGAACATAATAAGATCCATATTATTAGTAATACAACATATTAAGCAGCATTAATTTAAAACCCGTTTTATAATTGCTCGACTTCCATTAATTAACTTTGAAGCCTGGGTGATTAAGAGGAACTACATTTAGACAGAGAATTTATCTCCGAGATTAATCGAAGTCATCCTGGGTTTAATGTCCCTTGACTGCTTCTCAATACCATTGAAGGAGATAATTATACCTTTCCGAATGTGCTCTGACGATATCCAGCTATGATTCATCTTATAACTGGGAAAGCTATTAAGCTTTGCCCCCCCCCCCCCCCCCCAACCAACAAAAAAAAAAAGTCATTAACAGATATTGATGCATAAATTTGTTTCCCTGCGTTTTTTTTTCCCCACATATGATTTCCAAAATTTGCCCATTGGTGTCTTGGGATGTATTGTTAGAGAAAATGTCGAAGAGTTTTCCACTCTTCTTATAACGTGAATAGAGGAATTTGCATTTTTCGTGATAACTGTATACCCCTAGTTGGACATGGTGAGTTCGTTTGAGAATTGCTCATAATTGAATGGCGTTTTAAATATTAAACTTATTTTTCTATTCATTTTTCTTTTACCTTTATCAAAATAAAAGTACCAGACAACGAATCATACGAATCTCTTCCAGGACAAACAAATTTGTTACCTTAGGAAAAAAAAAATTCTGTTATCTTTACTACATCGATCCAGTATCCGAAATCACACTAATGTGTAATATAGACCATATATTGTTATGCTCTCTTTATCCACGAAAAATATGCTTACTAATTGCTCTTGCTTATAGAAGTACAATTAAGGGAAACCTAGTTGTAACAAGCCACTATAAAAAAATACATCCACTTACATTCTATAAAAACGAATTAGATTGTAAAAAAGAAATTATTAACATTTATTATTAATATTCTATTAACAAGTAAACAGGAATCCATGCTTCTCTCTCTCTCTCTCTCTCTCTCTCTCTCTCTCTCTCTCTCTCTCTCTCTCTCTCTCTCTCTCTCTCTCTCTCATTATATATATATATATATATATATATATATATATATATATATATATATATATATATATATATATATATATATATAAATAAATATATATATATATATATATATATATATATATATATATATATATATATATATATATATATATATATATATATATATCTATATATATATAAATATATATATAGATATATATATATATATATATATATATATATATATATATATATATATATATATATATATATATATTCCTGTGTCACCAGACTCTTCTAGTGCCTTGTATAACCAGTTAAACGCTTGGAGAACTCAAGCAACCTCTCTTATAGTTTCTTTTCTAATCTTGACCTCCGATTTAACTTCAATATTATTCTGAAGGGCTTTGCTCTCAAATCTGCAAAATCTGTTTGGTATTCTTTCATTGTTATACCATGACGCATATCCATACAGTAACACCGATGTCACTAAACTGATGTATAACCTGATTTTTATATGTAATTTCAGGCGATTTGATTTCCAAATGTTACTTAACCTAGCTATTGTCTATTTTTCTTTTTGCAATCTCTCTTTAAACTTCAATTCCAAAGACCTTGAATTAGAGATCATAGTTCTCAAATATTTAAAGGATTCTTACTCATTAATCATTCAAATGATATTTCATCTTCCATTGCATTCCATTCTCATTATCTCTGCCTTTCTTATATTTATCTTGAGCCCAACCTCATTTGATATTTCATAGATTCTCGGAAGCTTGAGTCGAATGAGATAATTGAACGTGACAATTAGCCACCTTCTGTTCACCTCTGGGGACGTTTTGCCGCTGCCTATTTGCCACCGCCAAAAGATCTGTTGTTTTTGTTGTTTTAATTTATGTTGTTTGGTTGCTAAATGTATTGAATATACTTTTTCATAAAATATCGTTTTTCCGATGTTTGAAAATAAGGATGTCCGAATTAATTCTTGACTAACATGTCCCAGTCTCCTTCAAGTCTTCCAAATCGAAATTGACATTTTTATTAACGCAGAAAAGAGAAGTTTCAACACGATAACTTTATATTAGACGTATTTTATAACTTAATCAAGAGTGATTGAAGCATCAAATATTGGCTCTAAAAATAAAGGGGGGACTGTGTAATGAACGGATTCACACCAGAGAAGTACTTTGATAATGAAAAGAAATAAAAGAGAAAAAAACCATATGAAGTAGGCTACCTAGGAGTCTTATAAATGAATGATTACCTGGTATGCCTTCGTCGCTCTAAGAATTACCAACGTTACGCAGCATGAAGAAAATAGTTAGACGAAAACGAACTGCATGTAAAACGTATAAACCTGATAACATAGTTTTTTTTTTTTTTTTTTTTTTGGGGGGGGGGGGTCTGATAGTGGTTAAGAAAGTAATTGCATAATAATAATTGGAAGGGAATTCTGGATATATTATTTAGTAGATTCGACATGGTTTATGGACAGTACGTTCAACATAGCCCATATTTTGTTCTCTCAAGTATTTTGAAGTCTGGCAAAAAAATGATGGAGTTCTTCCAATTCTAAATATACTTATAACAACTAAGAAATATTCAAATTATGTCCGTGTGTTTGAAATGATTAAATCATTGGTACTTTCTGCAAGACGGCACTGTATCCATTGTGTCCTTAATTTTTGAGTGAGATAGGCATGTCATCCTGAAGGAAGTTCCTCGTAAGCAGTTTATACATGGTATATTTCTGTGAATGATAAACCAGAGACTTTAACCTAAGATTTATCCCCTGGAGCAAATATCCCTAGAGATAACGTGTATATACAAAGGGATATGTTTAAAACAAGCCACGGCTATGCTTCCCAGAACGATGTGGGATAGGATTGGATACATGGGCAGGAAAGCCGTTATAATTCCGATCCCAGTGTGCTAACACAAACACGTTTCCTGGATCACCATTCCAGGAGCTCCCAACGCATGACACAAGGCCTCAAAAAGAGAATTGGGAGGGGATGAAAAGTAATGGGTGGGTCCATCAGAACGACAGGGCTATCTCACCCAAAAAAAAGATTTTTTCCAACGTCAAAATTCGTTTTCTTTTCTTTTTTGGGGGGCGGGGGGGGGGGGGGGGGATTAAGCCATATCGACCTGATGACAGTGTACCAGGGAATTAATATTCCTGGTTGTGGCCATATGGGAGTTTTAACCCTTTGACTTCCTAGGATATAGGGACAAAGTCCCATGATATGAATTGTGACAGGAAAAGATGTGACTAAACTTCTACATAGCAGTAGGGATGACAGTCCCAAGCTATGAACAAGAAAATTGATCGTATATCATATAAGAGCAAAAGAATTTATTTGAACATATATATTACTGGACCGTGACTGGGTTGACCAAGTAGTGATGAGATCCTGGACATATGCTTGTGGACTGTGATGTGCACTTCATCACAGTCCACAAGCATATGCCCAGGATCTCATCACTTCTTGGTCAACCCAGTCACGGTCCAGTAATCTCCCTGTACAAATCCAAGAAGCACTTTCTTCCCAGAGCCATTTTCGAAACCTTTGTCTGAAGGCTGCATTGTTGGAATCAGACGAGGAGGACAAAGAGCTGATCACCGAGGATGAGCTGTGGCGTGCTGTTATGGAAAATGAAAATTCTGCTCCTGGAGATGATGGCCTTACTTATCAAGTGCTTCGTCTCCTCCAGAAGGTTCCTGGAAATCCTCTTCTACAATTGTATAATCTTTGCTACCAACTTGGATATGTACCTTCTGCCTGGATCATTAGCACAATTATTCCTATCCGAAAGCCTGGATCTGATAAATACCGGCCTATCTCCCTCACCTCATGTTTTAGTAAAGTGTTTGAGCGTATATTACTAACCAGGCTAATGTACCGGTTACAAGAAAAACTTTCTCCCCATTTGTATGGCTTTCTTCCACAGAGGAGTACTCATCACTGTTTAGCTGAACTCTACTCCCGATTGTCCCCCAACAGTGTAGTTGCCTTCCGTGACCTCAAAAGTGCTTTTGATATAGCCAACAGGGATATAATTCTTGATCAGCTTGTCGAATTTGGTGTCAGAGGAAACCTTCTGAAGTGGATAAATGGTTATCTCAGTAATAGAAAATCGCGTGTTTTCCCTAAGGGTGCATGAAGCTCCTATAAAAGTTTTGAGCTTGGCACACCTCAGGGCGGTGTATTGAGCCCATTTCTTTTTAATATACCTATGCACTGTGTACTGTTTCTCCTCCCTGCTATCCCTGGAACCCCTGTAACCTGCTATGCTGATGATGTCTGCATCCACTCCACTACCCCTTGACACCTTCAGCGTGTACTTCAAGACATCTACAGGTCCTCTACCTCCTATGGCCTCATACTCTCCCCAGAAAAAAGCATAATCTTCTCTGCGAGGAATCTCCGAGACCTGCCAGTGTTCACTGTGGGTGGGAATATTATACCTCACTGCACACAGTATACATATCTAGGTGCGCCAGTTAGGATCACCTCTGCTATACCCGCACGACAACGAATCCACCCCATGGTGAAAAACCTTCTTGATCGACTGG
>NC_090733.1:37261070-37278570 GCF_036898095.1 Palaemon carinicauda
TTCCAGTTTTCCCTGGGTAGATCAACCCTACTTGACCCCCAATTGGGGGGGGGGGGTAGGGGGGATTGGCCTGACCGCTGTCCTATTGGTCAGGCTTGATCACGTGTCCCCACATCCTTCACAGCTCGCTTCCCTCTTCCTGGGACCTCGATGTTGTCACGTGACTCGTAGAAGGTAGCTGAAATTGAGATCTCAGGGGGAGTAGACAGGTATAGGATGGTGGGAGGGGGTGAGACTCAGGGTAGGGTCTCAAACTCGTGGCATTTCGACCTATGCTTGCTGGCGGGGTCTTTTGTTATTTGAAAAAAGGTGGCGTAATGACCGCCATTACTAACAGCCCCCCATTTTAGAAGAGATTTTGTCCTAAAACAGGACAAGAACTCTGCAAGCAAGGTCTGAAGCCACTAGCCTTAATGATTCCTCCCTCAGTGAGTCTCACCACGATAATGGATAAATATCTAAGCTGCCACTAGGGTCATCATTTTACGTTATTTTGACAGTAAATTAACTTTAAGTGCCACATAGAAATAAGTATGCTGGCTGTGAGGCAGCAACTGAAAAAATTAAAAAATGCAAAATTGAAAATTAAAATGTAAAAGATGGTTAAAGTTAAGTGACCTAGTGCAGTGGTAGGCATAAAATTAAAGAAAATTGGCATATATGCAAAAAAAAAAGATAAAATAAATACATGAAAATTAATTAAATACAAATAATGATGCCAAGATGGCTCCTCAAGTTTATCTACCTGGGGAGACACCAAGGCCAATAAATATTTTTTCATACAAACTAAATTTACCTACTGACTATGGCTACGCTATGGACATGGCACTGTGCATTGGGCACTAATGGCGGGAGAACACATCTCTCTCATACGAGTTCTTTAGGCGCTTGACCTTCCAGTTGTAGTTCTGGAGATCTATGCCGCACCTCATGAGCCCTTTATTCCCATTACGTAGCTCAGTCAAGTAGTTTAGATGGTTATGGTCCGTTAGGAATGTCTGTGGGAAAACATGGTCAGCGCGATAGGAACCAAGGTGCTCAAGAGATGAGCCCATGCCTGAGAGTTCTTTCTCTTGAGTTTGGAGTTTTTCCCATGTCTGGAAGAAATTTATGCTGCCATTTAAGTAAACTCCACAGTTGGGAATTCCTGCTTGCACCTGGTAAAGCCAAAAATGAGTTATGAGTATGGTCAGAGGTCGTGACTCCTATGCCATGAAGTGGGAACCTTCGTCCTTCTGAAATGTGGCTAGGAAGCCATACCAATGAAAGAATTGTGTCAGTTCTGTGACACTAATGGATGGGATGAGTTGGAGCGAGGCCCTCAGCATTATTTGCTTATAGTTACCGGAGACTAGGCAAGGATGGCAGGATGCTAAGTAAGCCTTAACAATCTCGTGTAAGCCCAGCCAGAATTGATGCTGGATCATCTGGGTGGGACCTGTTACCCCAAAGTGTCCTCTCAGTCTCTCATGGGCCACGCCTAGCATCGACAAGCGGAGATTACAGGGGACAACTACTTGCCGGCACGAGACCTTAACAGGATCGTGAGAACCTCGGGTGATCTTAAAGGGCACCTCATCCCTTAGCAGGAACTCAGCCTTAGAGGGGTTATTTATTTCCACCTCGCTCAGGTAGGTGGGTGCCCTGTGGTTTATCGCCATCTCACCCATCAGCTGGAATCTGCTGTGCTGTGCCTGGCTCCTGATGGTCTCTTGGTCCTCCTCTGAGACCTCTGGTCTGATGGAAAGCATCATTGCTCTAGCTGGGGAGCACTCTCGGGTACGGGGCCTAAACTCATTGCTGGAAGGGGGAGACTCCTGGTCCTCTTCCCTTAGCCATACCTCACCCAGGTCAATGGTACCTAGCCAGTCGTCTTCCCCTGCAGGTTGCATCCTCACAGTTTTAGGCTCCGGCTTGGCAGCCTTCATGCACCTGAGGGGCACTCGCTGTACACACTTCACAGGCTTTTGACCCAAGCTTGAGTTGTAGCCCTCATGTGCGAGATCACTCCCTGCCCCCAGTCCACACTTCTTGCCAAGCTGGGACATGGTCGCCTTCAGTTCCGCTGTAGGGAGTACCTTGGTGAACCCTTCAATGCACTGTTTCTCTCTGCAGTTGTCCTGCTGGTCGTTGGCACCATTAGGTTGAGGTAGCGAATTACTGAGCTGGGCTAATCGAGCGTCTATTTCCCGCTTCTTTAATTCATACGCTCTCGCTCTTTCTCTCGCATACTGCATCCTTTCTTGCTCCGTTCTTCTCCGGGCATTGGCTTCATCCGTGAGTTCCCGCACATACCTTCGCAAGGCCTCTCCCTCATAGCCTTGTCGTTCTGCCAAATCCACAAATGCACTGATCTCAGCAGCAGTCATTTTGCTAATTTCTTGTGGAGACAGTGACAAGAACAAACTCAACAGCACAAGGAACGAAGTTGACCGTGCAAGAAATTACACGGAGGGGAAAGACGTTCTAGCCTTACGCAAGAGTCTCATGGAAAAAAGGATGAAGATGGAGCTGGGGAAAATGCACAATGGCTGTAAAAATGCGTCTCAAGAAAAAAACTATCACCGAGTAGCAAGCCTTTCAAGTAATTGAACAGGATCTTAACTCGAAAACCAGGGTCACGACAATGGGTGAGCTTAGGCTGTCCGGTTGTAATACAAGTAACGATATATTTGACAACTGTGCTAAACAATAAAAATTGAATCACAACTATAGGTGACCCTCTATGCTAGACAAAATAAACTGGAATCACAACTATACAGTAAGTGACCCTCTAAGCTAGTCAGGGAAAAAACATAGATCACAACTATGGGTGACACTACGCTGGACGAAATAAAATGGAATCACAACTATACAGTAGGTGACCCTCTAGGCTAGTCAGGAAAAAAATGAGATCACAACTATGGGTGAATCTCTATGCTAGTCTTAAAAAAAATGGAATCACGATGGGTGAACCTCTATGCTAGTCTTTTGAAAAAATGAAATCACAACAATGGGTGAATCTCTATGCTAGTCATAAAAAATTGAATCACAACAATGAATGACCCTCTATGCTAGTCATAAAGAAATGGAATCACAACAATGAATGACCCTCTGTACTAGTCTTAAGGAAAAAAAATGGAATCTCCACGATGTGTGACCCTCCTAGGCTAGTCTTAAGGAAAAAAATTGGAATCTCCACGATGTGTGACCCTCCTATGCTAGTCTTAAGGAAAAAAATTGGAATCTCCACGATGTGTGACCCTCCTATGCTAGTCTTAAGGAAAAAAAAGGAATCTCCACGATGTGTGACCCTCCTATGCTAGTCTTAAGGAAAAAGATGGAATCTCCACGATGTGTGACCCTCCTATGCTAGTCTTAAGGAAAAAGATGGAATCTCCACGATGTGTGACCCTCCTATGCTAGTCTTAAGGAAAAAAATTGGAATCTCCACGATGTGTAACCCTCCTATGCTAGTCTTAAGGAAAAAAATGGAATCTCCACGATGTGTGACCCTCCTATGCTAGTCTTAAGGAAAAAAATTTGAATCTCCACGATGTGTGACGCTCCTATGCTAGTCTTCAGGAAAAAAATGGAATCTCCACGATGTGTGACCCTCCTATGCTAGTCTTAAGGAAAAAAATTGGAATCTCCACGATGTGTGACCCTCCTATGCTAGTGTTAAGGAAAAAAATGGAATCTCCACGATGTGTGACCCTCCTATGCTAGTCTTAAGGAATAAAAATGGAATCTCCACGATGTGTGACCCTCCTATGCCAGTCATATGGAAAAAAATGGAATCTCCACGATGTGTGACCCTCCTATGCTAGTCTTAAGGAAAAAAAATGGAATCTCCACGATGTGTGACCCTCCTATGCTAGACTTAAGGGAAAAAATGGAATCTCCACGATGTGTGACCCTCCTATGCTAGTCTTAAGGAAAAAAAATGGAATCTCCACGATGTGTGACCCTCCTATGCTAGTTTCTAGGGAAAAAATGGAATCTCCACGATGTGTGACCCTCCTATGCCAGTCATAAGGAAAAAAATGGAATCTCCACGATGTGTGACCCTCCTATGCCAGTCATAAGGAAAAAAATGGAATCTCCACGATGTGTGACCCTCCTATGCTAGTGTTAAGGAAAAAAATGGAATCTCCACGATGTGTGACCCTCCTATGCTAGTCTTAAGGAAAAAAAAATGGAATCTCCACGATGTGTGACCTTCCTATGCCAGTCATATGGAAAAAAAATGGAATCTCCACGATGTGTGACCCTCCTATGCTAGTCTTAAGGAAAAAAAATGGAATCTCCACGATGTGTGACCCTCGTATGCTAGTCTTAAGGAAAAAAAATGGAATCTCCACGATGTGTGACCCTCCTAAGCCAGTCATAAGGAAAAAAAATGGAATCTCCACGCTGTGTGACCATCCTATGCTAGTCTTAAGGAAAAAAATGGAATCTCCACGATGTGTGACCCTCCTATGCTAGTCTTAAGGAAAAAAAATTGGAATCTCCACGATGTGTGACCCTCCTATGCCAATCATAAGGGAAAAAAATGGAATCTCCACGATGTGTGACCCTCCTATGCTAGTCTTAAGGAAAAAAAAATGTAATCTCCACGATGTGTGACCCTCCTATGCCAGTCATAAGGAAAAAAATTGGAATCTCCACGATGTGTGACCCTCCTATGCTAGTCTTAAGGAAAAAAAATGGAATCTCCACGATGTGTGACCCTCCTATGCCAGTCATAAGGAAAAAAATGGAATCTCCACGATGTGTGACCCTCCTATGCTAGTCTTAAGGAAAAAATATCTTATTTTTAAAAATGTGTGGGTGCGTTCTTGCAACACCACCACTTGGAACCCTGTGACTTAAAGCAAAGTTTGTATTAATACTTAAAGTATAACAAATTAAATAAACAAACAATGTCACGAAGATTACTTAATACTTCGTTAAGAACATCAACCCCTTTACATACTTTCCCTTTAATAAAAACAAAATTAGTTTGAAAAAAATTACACCTCCAAATATTTTATCTAAATGATCCTATACCCTGACTGAAAAAATTAAATTGAATGTGATATCATAAATCCTTTATCTTTAGGTTAACAATGTTACACAATCTTACGAAAAATATCCCTTTCAAAAATGTACATAAAAATAATACCCCACGAAAGTAACAAAATGAAATTGGATACCCTTACTGTGAAAAGGAAAAATTTAAATAAAGAATGCCACGTGTGCTTACGGTTACTAACACAGGAAATTAACACGTGTTTTAGTCTACCACGGTTTCTTCCTAAAATTTCGTAAATTTCAATAAACTTAGTTTTAACACGAAATTAAACAATCACTAACTGCACAATATATATGAATGAAAAATTTATCCCTATCAATAATGTACATGAAAATAATATCCAACAAAAGTAATAAAATGAAATTACAAACACTTGCTATCAAAAGAAAAAAAAATCGAAATGAGGAACGCCACGTGGTCTTACCATTACTTTACAGAATTATGCCTCACGTCCGTAAAACGTTTAAGTGAATCGTAAGCCAAAGGTTCCGATATGAGACTAGCCTGTATCCTAGCACTAAAGATAAATGATAATATATTCCATGCACAAAATCAAACGATTGATGTGCGTGAATACAACGAAATTAGACTAAAGTCTCGGGTCTGTATAGAATTGGTAAACAATTAACGAAGATAATAATAACAGACAATATACCTTGGCTTCGTTCGGAAACACGGCGGCGGGCTGAGTTATACCAGGTTGGCCATGTTTTGAAATGAACACGTGCTCAGTCTGCCACGCTTTTTGTCCTAAAATATCGTTAGTTTCACTTCACTTATTTTCTTTTTTAAACAGATAATAACACAATAAGACATTCACCTAATGCACAATGTTTTAATAAATGGAAAATTTTAACCACTGTGACAATAAACACTCAGAAAATGAACACAAATTCTTCTCACGCGGTTTGCTATCCTGCTACACAATAGGACTAGACTTCTTCCACGTGGGTTTAAAAACAAAAAGGTTCGCGGCGCGAACACACACACACACTAACGAACACAAAACTTTAACAATGAGAATAGAATGATTGCTGTTTTCTTCCACGGTTCCAACTCCAGTGATTATATAATTTACTTGAAATTAAATTGAGGTTGTCAAGTCGCTAATAACAGGAAAGGGGGGAATTTGACTTTTAATAAAAATTAATTTGAAATTACTGTCTTAGCAAATCCTGGCATTTGGTCGCCAATATGTTACGGGCCACTGGTTCGAGTCCGGCCTTGCTTAAGGGACTCAAGGGCCATAACAAAACAAATAATAATAGTAGGTCGCCAGTCAGCAATGATACAAGGAATACTGACAAATATATGTATTTAAAATAATATCTAAATAAAAATTAATAAAAGAAAAGGGGAGCACAACAGCTAATTATTTATATTGTAATTTATGCCACGAGGAGCTTCAGATGGAGTTTGGGGGGGGGGGACCGTGGATGAAACTCCAGCACAGCAATCACGTTCCCTGGAAGGGGAAAATAAATTGAATTATTATCAGCACACTTACTTCTACCGGCTTGGAACACGATGAAGTCGTGTGGTTAAGACTTTTAAGCAAATTAAATGACAATACCAAGCTTAGGGATTTAAGCGTTACACATGGGAATCAACACTGTCACAGGGTGAATTAATTAAAACTAGGACTAAACAGCACACGTGGTCTGGGTATAGGGGATAGGATAAAAGGTTCAGTGGGTAGGATTTTCTTTAGAGGATAAGGAAAAATAGGATGTGATAATGAAGGGATGGGAGGTTGGGTAAGGATATTGAGAATCTTAAAATCAGACACCTTACCTTAGTAAAAAGGACTCTTGTTCCTTCCCTTATGGAAGGATATGTAAACAGAGGTCCTGCCTCCCTAATGTCTTGAGGGTGTAGAGCGATGGTGTTTCCCTCAAGGACGTTGAGTGAAGAAGAGAGGAGATGTTATCCTCATGGAGGTTGAGATAAGAAGAAACTTTCCAGTTTTCCCTGGGTAGATCAACCCCACTTGACCCCCAATTGGGGGGGGGTAGGGGGGATTGGCCTGACCGCTGTCCTATTGGTCAGGCTTGATCACGTGTCCCCACATCCTTCACAGCTCGCTTCCCTCTTCCTGGGACCTCGATGTTGTCACGTGACTCGTAGAAGGTAGCTGAAATTGAGATCTCAGGGGGAGTAGACTGGTATAGGATGGTGGGAGGGGGGTGAGACCCTGGGTAGGGTCTCAAATTCGTGGCATTTCGACCCATGCTTGCTGGCGGGGTCTTTTGTTATTTGAAAAAAGGTGGCGTAATGACCGCCATTACTAACAATATCCATATATGTATATATATATATATATATATATATATATATATATATATATATATATATATATATATATATATATATATATATATATGTGTGTGTGTGTGTGTGTGTGTGTGTGTGTTTGTGTGTGTGTATCTATACATATATATATATATATATATATATATATATATATATATATATATATATATATATATATATATATATATATATATATATATATATATATATATATATATATATATCCCATGTTGTCTGGTAATGAGACATCGGAACTCTGGTTGTTCTTTATTGCAAATGCTCTTTAGTACACCATAAGCTGCTACACTCTCTCAGGTGACAGCCTTGTCTCTTCGAGCACCCATAGGCAACTTTACACCCCTCGTTATCAAACTGCAATTTAGCTAAAACAATATGTTGAGTTATAGGTTTTCGTTGATTTCTCTTGGATATAGAGTTCATTTACCTTGACGTACAACATGTATCTACATACAAGAATTAGAACATTTCTCTTCTCCCAAGCTCCTCACTCCGGAAGGAGGTGTGAGACTCTGAACCGGAAGAAGCATGGCATATACTAAACAGAAATGCAACATAATATATATATATATATATATATATATATATATATATATATATGTGTGTGTGTGTGTGTGTGTGTGTGTGTGTGTGTGTGTGTGTGTGTAGAAATTACCCACCAAAAATAACACATCTTCCACAAAAAAAATAGAAATTAAATATTGCATGTAAAAATATACACTATACAATTAAAATAATTCCACTCATTTCTTCTTAAGACCTCTGCAACTAAAATACAGAATACCCGAAGTGAAAAAATATCATAAAGACATGTCATACACAGCCTCATCAATAACCTCAACCTGGTTTCGGGCAATACGGGCTTTTTGAGCGGGACAGATGTAGGAATAGATATTCCTTCATCCTTCGATTTTGCATGTCTGGGTTTATGGCACAATTTTGCAACACAACTCACCACCACTGTTTTGCCATTTATTTTATGTGTACTACTAAACTTGCACTAGCAACCATCAACCGGTGGCCATTAGCCGTTTTCCCGAGAAAATCGTTTACCTTTCTGCCCTTCTCGTATAACATTAAGTATAAGGTATTCATATCCACTCATTCTCTAACACTGCCTATCCTCAAGGCCGAAACTTAAGCCCGAAGCCACTTGCCATTCAGGAACTGCCCCGGCCCCAGCAACCGGGAGTCATATAAATGCATAAATAATAATGCATCTGCCTAACGGACCCCACCTTACCTATTTAACCTCTGATTGTTTTCAGGTTCACTCAGGAATGTTATACATATTGCCACACTAAGCAAAATTACCACAACATTTTATGTATACATTAAGCATCAACATGAGAACACATAGTTATCATCAAGTATATGGAAAACACTTCAAAAGAAGAAATGAGATCTCTTCAAACCACAACGACAGCAAAGAGAAAAAATATACTCATCAACTTGAGGAATGTCACGTATGCAGGGGTATAAAGGAACACTTTTGAAAACCATCTCTTCTGGCACCACATGTATGTGTGCTTGATGATGTTCAGACACTGCGCCACTAATAATCCTTTGTATCACAACTGTGTTAGATTTAATCATCTTTACTCTGTACGGACCCAAATAAGTGGGCTTTATTTTTGTGTTTCCTAGGTTCTAATCATTTCAAATACACACGATCGCCACAAATATTTTACCGGTGTGGGCTTGAAACGATCATCATACTTTGAGCTGTGTTTTTCATTAGCTCTTCTCTAAAACCTGACTGTGGTGTTCATTACTCTCCTCAATAGATTTAATAAATATACACGGCATTGCTCAGTTGACTAATTAGACTATTGTTGCTAACTAATGAGTAGCGGATATGGTAGCAAAGGATCCTGTCCATACACTAAAAAGAAGGGCATGTCCCTGGGCGAAGCATTATATGCAATGTTCCAATCTAGCTCAGTTGTAGGAAGCATGGCGTGCCAATGAAGGGGATCATCAGACACTAAGTAATGTAAAATTCTCACTACTTCCCTATTATGTGATTCCACTAAGCCATTAACTCAAGGCCTATATGCGGTCACTGAAAAGCCTTCGATTTTCATCAAGTCCGTGACCGATTTCACCACCTTATTTATAAACTCAAGACCATTATCACTTATCAAAATATTTGGGCAACAAAACGTAGTGATGAAAGAGCACAGTGCCTGGGGTAATGAATTTGCCAATTCATCCAACATTGCGCATGCATGAGTGTACCAAGTAAATGCATACACACACACACACACAAACACGCACATACATACATACATACACACACACACACACACACACACATATATATATATATATATATATATATATATATATATATATATATATATATATATATATATATATATATATATATATATATATATATATATATATATATATATATATATACTGATGTGTTAAACCAGTAGGAAATGGTCCTACTACATCCATATGCACTCTATAAAATTTAATACGAATCACAGGCCACTTTCTGGATTCTGGTATAGTGTTTTTATGTTCTTTAAACCAGTTACAAGCATTAGAACCTTTTATATAAGGCTATATAGATTTTATGTTTACCTACCAAAAGAAGGATTTACGTGCTCTCCTTAATGTTCTATCGATCCCTAAATGCCCTGCATATAGACTTGCATGTACAATGTGGATGGCTCGATTAATGAAAGAGGGAGGAAAAACTACCCGTGCACAAAATTCCCATCCCCTGTTCTCTTAAGCACAATATAAGATATAATTTTCTATAAAAAAAAAAACCACACACGAAGCACTTTAAAAAATGACGGATAACTCTCCAATTCCCCTTTAATCACTGCCTCGTACTCTTTCCAACCATTCCTCTTTTTTTCTGTCCTTCTCGGACTTATTTTATATCCCAACCTCCCAATTCAATCAAACCTGCACCATCATGGCATTCATTCTGAATACCCCTGGTGATGTACTCGGCCACCAACATATATTCACCTCCACCGCTCATCTCTCTCTCTCTCTCTCTCTCTCTCTCTCTCTCTCTCTCTCTCTCTCTCTCGCTGCCGTATTCTGAATGCTCATCGGTAGAATTCACATCCCGTTCTCTATTTTCTCTATTTTGATGGGATTCATCAATATTTTAGTTACATTATTTGATCCTCTTTTGTGCCCTAGTTGTTAAACTTATTACTGCACCTCTAGAGAGAGCATCAGCTACCTTGCTAGCTTTGCCTTCTATATGGTGAAAACCTTTATATTAAACTCTAATAATCTCTCAATCCATCTCGCTTGTCGAAAGGTCAAATCATTTCCATAATACATATACTGTAAGGGGCAATTATCACTTTACAACTCAATCGACTGACTAATAAAAACAACGGATGCCTCTCTAGAACCCAAAGAATTGCCAAAGCCTCTTGATCGAATGTACTATAAATTCTTTTCTGCTTCTTTTAATGCCCGGGAAGAAAAACAAATGGGTTACTCTCTACTTTTATCATCTCCTTCAGAAACCACGACACTGATAGCTACGCTACTCGCATCTGTTGTCACTAAAAACGGGCCATCAAATCTAGGATATGCAAGTAATTCATTGCTAGTTAAGGTAGCTTTTAAATGGTTAAAGGCCCTTCCTTCTTCCCCTCCCCAATTTATTAATTTTGTTTCTTTAAATCTTCTAAGGGTCTCGCTTTCTCTCCGAAACCTCTTTTGAATTTACGGCAATACCCTGCGGGCCCAAGAAACCCATCTATTTCCTTAGGATTAAGTGGCCTGAAGAAATCTATAATAGCCACTACTTTACTGGGGCAGAGTTGAATGCCTTCTGGGGTTTTTATGTGACAGAAAAAATTGCGCTTTGACAAATTTATTTTCAGACCATTGCGTCACAATGCTACTAAAACTTTACGAATATTGTCATTATGTTCTTCGGCTGTTTTTCCTGTAATAACGATATCGTTTAAATAAAGAAGAACATTATGGCTAATTAAGGAAGAAAAAATCGCCATCATTACTCTAGAGAAATGACCTGGAACCTTTTTAACACGGATAGAAAGAACATTAAACTGAAATTGTAGATTGTTATCTATATATGCTGTTTTACATTTACTGTATTCCTGAATGGGTATTTGATAGTATCCAGATTTTAAATCAACAGTTGGAGATTACTATCCCGTACCTTCATAAGTAATTCTTCGATCGACTGCCTTCAACTTCCTATAATCAACACACAATCTTACCAAGCCATCCTTTTTCCTAACAGCTACAATTGGAGAAGCCCAGGGAGATTCGCTCTCCTCGATTATCCCTTGTTCCCTTAATTTAGTAATTTCCCATTTTATCTCTCCCAGGAAATTAATGGGTACCTTATAAGGCACTGACCTAATCGGCTCCCCCTGCCCAGTTTCAATGCTAAAGGGAAATCGATGAATCATCCCTCGTGGATCATCTCCAATTGCAATTACATTGGAATAAGTATTGACAATGTCACTAGCTACAGAATGATATTATGACAGACATAGTTTTCGCACTTAGCATAATCAAATTCTGAGAGTGTTCTTCTGTGTGGGCTGGAGTTGTGGCTTCCAACATTCCATTATTAGAAATTTCACATAACTCTAATTTACACACGGAATCACTTCCTAACACAACTCTTTTATATGACAAATTAACTATCGTTATATCACCTCTGTTCTCTTTTATTTTCGATAAGCCCTCTAAAATCATGTGGGCCTAATTATCATGGGGTTTATCAACGACCTCGGTTTCTTCCTGAAAAGGGTGACACAGGGTCACCGATATGCTCTTAAGTGTCTGGGGAGGCAACACTTCTCCTCTCTCAGATATAGCTGTTACCTTATATAAATGTCTCTCCTAGGCTGCACAAGCACTGACTCTCTCATAACTTCCTATCGGCAAAATTTACCCTCCTGCTTTCATTGTTATTGTATCTTTTCCCCAAAAAATGCATGTTAGATTACATGTAATGAAATATATTCCTAAGATAGCCTTGATTTCTGGAATTCCTAAGAGGGGCAATACAAAAAAAATAAAGTGTAAATTTCACAGATCCCACCTTAAAGTTGACGATCGTTGTATGGTTTATGCATAGTTTATTTCATCCTGGCGTGTCGAGGACGATGGATGCCACTGGCTGTGGAGGGTTTGAGGAGAATCCTTTTTGAATCAGTGTAACTCTGGCTCCTGTATCGAACAGCACTTGAATGGATAAATCTGGGATGTCAATCCTAACGGCTAACATTTCTAGCCGGCAATTGCTAAATATGGGGCATGGGCCAATGACCTCAGCTGCAATCCCGTTGCTCCCTAGTGCTGCGGGGGGTGAGGTTGGGGGTACTGATAGAGGTCTCAGTGCCTGCTCTAACTCTGTCGTCGATGGAAGCTCTGTCTCGGCTACTGCTTGTGATGTCATGTAGGAGGGCATCGAACTCCCCTGTCTCATCCTTCCTCTGTTTCCTTTTCCTCGGATGTTGGGCGGGTGAAGAAGTGCGTGTGCCACAGCCCTCCCGCCATTGGCTTTTTTTGTTGGGCACTCTCGAGATAGATGACGATAGGCCTGACAAGTGTAACTGCGTGGATATCATTGGGTGGGGCACTCCATTCGTCGGTGCCCCTCTCTCTCACACTGCCACCATCTGAAGAATCTTCTAACCTGCTAACTGTATTCTCCCTTCCCCCGCTTTGGGATTGCTGAGTGCCTCTCACGGCTGCCAACTTTTTGGAATCGGCCCAGTTATTCCCAGTAATTCCTTTTTCGGGGTAACTGTCTAAAATGTTTTGTATCACGCTCACTACGTCTTCTAGCGAGCGATTGTCATTGAAAAAATAACCACATAAATACGGGTCTACTAATCTGCGAATATGTTTACGGGTAATTGCTTTTTTATCACCTTCTGGGAGATTGGCACCCCAGGTAGCAAACGAATCGTAATTCCGCAAAATTTGAATGGCAAAACTGAGAATGGGTTCACCTTCCTGAATTTCAGATTTTTAATTTTCTTTTAGGTGTTCCTTTCTCGCATCAGGTAAGGCATATATATTAAACGTCGTTTTATTTCAGTATTACCTCTTAAACTGTCTTGTGGCCAACACATTACCTCCATCGCAGGTGCATCTTTCAGCAATCTAATTATTTGTATAGCTTTTTCTCTTTCCAACCACCCATATGTGGCTACTTCAAAGTCTCTCAAAAAAACCTTCAATCGATTGTAACCCTTCATTATGCCTTTCAACATCAAAAGGCCTTATACTTGCCTGGAGTTCTGGCAATTTTCGAACTACAATTTGTGTATTTTCACTCGGATGTGCATGTGTACTTTCATTTGTGTGCATTTGGGCTTCGTTTATATGTGTTGGATATGCTGTGATTCCAGCCATTCCTCTTCTCGTTCAATCAAGAATCAGTTCATTAACTGTTTATTAGCTCTTGTAAGTTATCTAACTTATTTTCAAATTCTTGCGTTCTAATTTCCTGTCTATTCTTCATCGGGAACGTTATAGGTTTTTGTAGAATTCTCATAATTATAGAGTTCATTTACCTTGACGTACAACACATATCTACATACAAGAATTAGGACGTTTATATATATATATATATATATATATATATATATATATATATATATATATATATATATATATATATATATATATATATATATATATATATATATATATATACATACATCTATATATATATATATATATATATATATATATATATATATATATATATATATATATATATATATATATATATATATATATATATATATATATATATATATATATATATATATACATAAATACACACACACACACATATATATATATATATATATATATATATATATATATATATATATATATATATATATATATATATATATATATATATATACACACACACACATATATATATATATATATATATATATATATATATATATATATATTATATATATGTATATATATTTATATATATATATATATATATATATATATATATATATATATATATATATATATATATATAAATACATACATATATATATATATATATATATATATATATATATATATATATATATATATATATATATATATATACATATATATATATATATATATATATATATATATATATATATATATATATATATATATATATATATATATATATATATATATACATACATAAATATATATATATATATATATATATATATATATATATATATATATATATATATATATATATATATATATATATATATATATATATATATATATATATATATACAAGACCATAAAAAATTAGGATATCATTTCCTTTTACTATCCAATAATTAAGAAGGTAACTTATTTGTTCTTTTAATTGGATGTAGTAACCCTTATTAATTCTGTTCTTAATCTAAGGAATGTTTTTCATGCTATAACGTATAATAGATCCCAAATGAAATGAATAATTGGTAATTGTCTACAGTGGCTTAAGCTTAAGCTTGATTTCGGGCATCATTTCATTCCTAATGTTCAATTGCGATTAGATAATTGATTTAACAACAAATATTTTTTTAATTAGCAGTGAGGCCGCTCAAAAATCATAGAAAAACTATTGCATGTATCTCTTTGGATAACAAACAAAACAACATTGTTCCTCTGACCGATGAATATCCTTTTATTATATAGTAGCATATTTGAAAACATTACTCCATGACCTGATGTTGTTAATGGTATCCCACGTAGGTTTCGTCATCCTCATTACCTTGGGTATATTTTGTCTTTGCAATGCAGGACAATAAAGACAAAGGTAAATGGATATCGTATTGGGGTCTACGATAATATTGTGATGGACAGTATAAGATATCATGTGTCTTATGTAGTATTATGCAATGGATGTGGTGTTTGCTCACCTATTTTTTTTTTTTTAATTTCGTCAAAAAAAAAAAACAAAAAAAAAAAAAACGGAAACTATTACTGTCATTATTCTCAAGCAACAATAAGTGAGGTTTGTGTTTTTACTATGTGTAGATATAGGTTCGGAAGGCCTTTATGGAAAAACGAACTGGTACGCTATTTTACAAAATATTTATTAATTTAAAAATTTATATTACCACAAAGTAATTGGCATAAATATAAAGTTTTAATAAAAAAATCCAAATTATAAAACATGTATTTTTTAAATCATACAGCTAGATTTTAAAATGTTTATAAAATAAATGGTGGTTGATGAAAATAATTTGTTGATACTCTCTATATAATTGTAAAATACTCAAATTTTGAGTTTTACCAAATGAGTTATATGCACAAAGTCCTTTATTGTCAAAACAGCGTTCCGGGTACATTAGAATGTGCGAATTTACATTTTCTATTAATGGAAAACATAGTACATTTTACGATCATCACTAGAAAATTTAAAGATAATTGTTAAGATCTCAGAAAATATAGGAAGTTTTTCCTCGATTTTACTCCGAAACGATCAATCTAGTTTATTCATATAGTGGTCTCATGTTGAAGCTCACCTAAATGAGAAAAATATTTCCTCAAAATAGGTTCGTATTCAAGTTAGTTTAATTGATGTATCTTTTTTTTTTTTATATTCATATCGATATCTCTACTTATATTTGCATGAAGACATCACTGTCAGCATTATTTATTTAAAAATGAATGACTTGGTCAAACTTCTTCATGAACCAGGTATAAGGTTTTTTTTTTTTTCAATATCTCTCACTTAAACCTAGAGTTGTTTTTTTTTACAATATAATTTATCATTATTTTCAATATCATTGATTATTATTATTATTATTATTATTATTATTATTATTATTATTATTATTATTATTATTATTATTATTATTATTATTATTATTATTATTATTATTATTATAGTTGAAAGAAAATACATCATGTAATTATATGTGGCATTCCTTTTTTCAGACCTTCGTTACCTAAAATTTTATTGTTTAATTCCTCAGTCATGCTAAACTTTAACGTTTAAGCACCCATAATAAGGCATATTAATGACAATGATATCACCCACTTACATAAGGTAAGTATTTCATTTTAATCAATGTTATTCAAGAAACAATAACAGTTCCGGTAGATACAAAACCAAATCACTGAAACTTCCGTTGAAGAGAATAGACATTGCTCATCCTCATAAAAATTTTTAATCAATTAGCATGTTAATGCAGTGATTTTTTCTTATTCTCGGTTTCATGGATGTTCCAATTACCTCAAGAGAAAATCGCTCTTGAATGAATTAGGTGTCACTTATGCAAAAGAGGTCATTATATTCCATCCTTCACCTGTGAAGGCATAAAAAGTCAATAATGATTCCGAGTTCGGAGAAATATTAGATATTTCAGTTTGATCGACAAATTAAGGTTTATTTTTTTTTTTCCTACATCAGATTTTCTTCATTATTTTGCATTGGTTTATTGGTCAAATATTGTTTATAATTTTTTAAAGATAACTAGATGTTTTAGAGTAATATCCAGGAAAAATATATGGAAAAGATGCATATATATGATTATGCTTGATTAAATATATATTTCTGGGTGGTACAATGTATTGATGTATTTAAGATATAGTGAATAACTACAAAATTTGAGTACTCGTGGCTTCTGGTATTTATTTATTTATTTTTCTAATTTTATTTTTTCTTTATTTATTTATATATTTATTTATTTTTAGATAGGGGTTGGCTGACATGATATCTAATTGCTTTGATCTAATGTAAAAAAAAAAATACTCTGTGATCTTTAACTAAAGGTTTTCTTCCGTGCAGCATCACCTTTGCAGCTGGTGTACATTTCACCAGCAAACTCGTCTACAAAAATGTATGTAAATTATTCTACTACAATTCGTAGATTATCTAAATCTGAATTTCCCCTTTTGTATAGCGAAAATTAAATAATTTTTCCTTTTGCCAGTTCATGACGATTTCTAAATATCTTATGACGTGGCATAGTTTATTCTCTTGTGGAACATCGGTTCTCCTCAAGTTGCACAGTAAAACTTAGTGATTTTTAATGCCTTGAGGTATTGTCGGTAAACCTACATTTCTATTTTTCCAAATATAGCTATTTT
>NC_090733.1:37283570-37286070 GCF_036898095.1 Palaemon carinicauda
GGTTCGAGTCAAGCTAAATTTTAAGTTTCTTATTGTGGTTGGAAGCTCACCATCCTGCGGAGTCATCATCATCATCATTATTATTACTACTACTATTATTATTATTATTATTATTATTATTATTATTATTATTATTATTATTATTATTATTATTATTATTAATCTACAACCCTAGTTGAAAAAGCAGGATGCTTTAAGCCCATGGGATCAAACAAAGAGAGTAGCTCAGAGAGGAAAGGCAATTAGGAAAAGCTACAGGAGAAGTTTAGGGAGAGAACAACACTAAAAAAAATCTTCACATATAAACTATAAAAACTTGAAACTTACATGAGGATAAAAACTTCTAAATAATAAGAGGAAGTGAACCAAGGTTGAAAAGTGTGACCAAGTTTACACTCAAGAAAGAGATCTCTAGCCCAAAGCAGTGGAAAAACAATGTACAGAGGCTATTGCTCTACCCATGACTAGAGAACAATGGTTTGATTTTGGGGTGTAGTTCTCCTAAAACAGCTGGTTACCATAGCTAAAGAATCTCTTTTACCCTTACTAAGAAAAAAGAAGCCACTGAAGAATTACAGTGCAGTGGTTAGTCTCATGAGGAAATAAGAATTGTTTGATAATTTCAATGATCCTGTGTGTATGAGGCAAGAGAAGAATGTGTAAAGGATAGCCTAAACTATTCTCTGTATGTGTCAGCAAAGATGAAACAAGCCGTTATCAAAGAGAGGGATCCAATGTAGTACTGTCTAGCCAATCAGAACACTCAATAATTCTCTAGCGGACTATCTCAATGGGTGGCTTGTGCCTTGGCCACTATTATGTATTAACGTAATTTTTGTTTTATTCTTTATCAGTCTTGTTATTGCATTTGTTTGTTTTATGTATAATTAGAAAAAAACTATAGTTTATGAGGCTGTAATTGTAAATATAAAGTTTATTTTTCTGTTGAAGTGTTGCTTTAACCTTCTCCCCGCTCATTTAATGATTTATGAGTATCTAGTTTCACGCGTTGTTTCTTTTCTGTGTTTTCCTAGACCTTGGTGGGAAAAGATACCGGAGTTTACTGGTAAGGAACTCGTTTGCTAAAGTGAAAAGTCCGAGCTCAAGGTTACCAAGACATACTTCAGTAGCTGGTTTGTATAGGCTTTTACGAAGATTGCAACACCAACTTTTGATGCCTTGTAGCAGGTGCTTTTCTACCACTTGCGATGTTTTGCAGTTCCTGCATGTTCTCTTCTACAGTCCGCAGAGCTGACGCAGAAATCCTGGTTTTGAGATGGACTCGGGAGAGACACCCTCGTCAACACATCCTTACCATGGTCAGCTGCAGAAGTCTTGAAGCTCATGGTGTCATGTAGGGAGACAGTTGCCAGGTAGGAGCCGATATTAACTTTTTATGGATTGGGGCTACGTTTCGCGGCCTTTGGTGAGAGTCCTGCGGTGCTGTACTCCCTACAGTAGCAGAGTGCCTGTGGAGCCGCTACCTTGTTTGGAGCTGTGGGTGTTGTTTTTCTCCAGCCTCAAAGAGTGTGAGAATATTTATATATTTAGTGTGTTGTTTAATTTTGAATTTTTTTTTTTTTTACTCTAGGTGACAGTGTGGTGTGTCCCGTCGAGGGATTTTTCATTATTACCAATTGTGTGTGCATAATTTACTGAAGGTTTGACTCTCTCATTGAGAGTGTGGTGTTTCCGGTTGGGGTATTGATAATTATTAATTGGTTAAATGTTCATGTTGTTTAATTGTTAATTACTAATTGTTATTTGTCTAGTGTTAAGTTGTTAAATTATTAGGTAGTCAAAAGGTTGGCTTTTCTATATATTGTTGTTGATAAATATTGTTAATTTTTCCCAAGTGTTTTTGTTTCCAATGACCAATTTTTATAACGCATATTATTTCTATTACCGACCTCTCTTATCATGCAATAAGAACTTGCACCACGGCCCGAAAAAGGACGTAACATATTAGGCGACCGTGAAAGGATAGAAAGCTGAGGGTATCCGGTATTTTGGTTGGTGGACCGACACTCGGGTGGGCTCTTCAATATTTATTGTTTTTTTTTGTTTTAGGATTGGTTTTCACCCCTGAATATTTTTTTTTTGTCTTACAAAATGGAGGGATTTATTTTTGATGCAGCCAAGTTTTTTCGGGTCAGCTGCTTGCCTAAGGTATCTGCCCCCGCTATGTAAGAAACAATTAGTTGAGCGTGCTAAGTGGTTGGGTGTTCCGCGGAAGACCGTGGACACCAGAGCAGAGATGTTAGTTTTACTAAGGGATAAATCAAAACATGACTTAGCTAAAGCTGAACATTCAGGTAGTGAGAGTGAGGTAATAGGTGATAGTGAGGAGATTTCGAGTGAGGGTTTCGAAGAGGACAATGTAAGTATGAAGGCTGGTCTATCTCTGTTTGAGGACCCTCCTGCAGTAGGTTCCATTTACGAGGGTCCAGGAAATTTTCCCCAGGTTCCGAGTAATGTGTCCTTTAGTCCATTTTTGGCC
>NC_090733.1:37298584-37306084 GCF_036898095.1 Palaemon carinicauda
TGTATTGAAAAATTCTTTTCTTATGTTGTTACTGTTTTTAAAATATTTTATCTTGATGGTTAGTTACTTCCCTTACTTACTTGTTTCCTTTCCTCACTGGAATATTTTCCATTTGCAGCCCCTAGGTTTATATCATTCTGCTTTTCCAACTAGTGTTGTAGATTAGCAAGTAATATATATATATATATATATATGTATATATATATATATATATATATACACACAATTATATATATATATATATATATATATACAGTACAATTCTATATATATATATATATATACAGTACAATTCTATATATATATATATATATAATATATATATATATATATATATATACACACATATACAATTATATATATAAATATATATATATATATATATATATATAAATATATATATATAAATATATATATATATATATATATACAATTATATATATATATATATATATATATACACATATATACAATTATATATATATATATGTATATATATATATATATATATACACATATATGTACACATATATACAATTATATATATATATATATATATATACATATATATATATATATATATACATATATATATATTTATATATATATATATATATATACAGAGATATAGATATATGTACATATATATATATATATATATATGTATATTTATAAATAAATATATATATATATATATATACATATATATATAAATATATATATATATATATATATATATTTAAATATATATATATATATATATATCTAAATATATATATATATATATATATATATTCAAATATATATATATATATATATATATATATATTTATAAAGTATATATATATATATATATATATAGATAGATAGATAGATAGATAGATTTTACCTGGTAAGAAATCAGTCTCTTGCCGGCGAGATTTCCCCGACTTTCCTGCCCACCAGGGGACACAATTGATAGCAATTAATTCAAATTATCTCTAATGAGTAAAGATGGATAAATATCAACACAATAGTGTAATATAATAGAAATAGTTTTTTACTCCATACTTGGGATCGAATCTTAGCTCCTTTTAATGAATGGCCAGGTCTCTTCCAACCATGCCATCAAAGGCTCTGAAAGAAATCGAAACCTGACTGTTAACTGCAGTTGAGGATTTACCTGGCGAGACATTAATATCTTACCAGTGATTTTTCTTCGAATTCCCGGCCCACCAGGTAACTTAATTGATAGTAATTATTTCAAATTACCTCTAATGAGTCAATAGGGATAAATATCAACACGTATTCGTGCTCAAATAGAAATTCATTTCTACCTTATACCTGGGATCGAAGACTAGCCCCTTCTAATGAAAGGCCAGGTCGCTTCCAACCATTCCACAAGAGGATCTAAAAGAAGTCGGAACCTATCTGCTATCTGCAGTACAGGATTTACCTGGCAAGACATCAATCTTTTACCAGCGAGTTTTCCACGACTTTCCGGCCCACCTGGTAACACAAATAATTGTCATTAATTCAAATTTCCCCTAATGACACAATATATATAAATATCAACTCAATATCGTGCTAAATATGGAATAAGATTCTACTTAATACTTGGGATCAAGCCCTAGCTCCTTTTAATGGAAGGCCAGATCACTTCCCACCATGAAAACAGAGACTACTAAAGAAGTCAGAACCTCTCTGCAAACTTCAGACCAGGATTTTACCTGTCGAGAAATCAGTCTCTTACTAGCGAGCTTTCCTAGACTTATTGGCTCACCGGGTGACACAATTGATAGTAATTAATTCAAATTACCCACAATGAGTATAAATGGAAAAATATCAACTCTATAACGTGGTGAAGTAGAAATAAATTTCTACCTCATACTTAGAATCAAACACTAAACCCTTCTAATGAAAGGCCAGGTCGCTTCCCACCATGCCACCAAAGGTTCTAAAAGCAGTCTGAACCTGTCAGTTAACTGTAGTTCAGTATTACCCCAGAGGGACATCTGCCTCTTACCAGCGAGTTTTCCGGAACTTCCTGGGCCACCAGGTGACACAATTGATCGTAATTAATTCAAATTACCTCTAATGAGTCAATATGGATAAATATCAGCATAATCGCTGTCAAATAGAAATAAATTTCTACCTCATTCTTGTGATCGATCCCTAACCCCTTCTAATGAAAGTGCAGGTCTCTTCCTATTATGCCACCAAAGGCTCTAGAAGAAGTCGGAACCTTAATGCTTACTGCAGTTCAGAATTTACTTGGTGAGAAATTACTCTCTTACCAATGAGTTTTCCCCGACTTCTCTGCCCACCAGGTGACACAATTGATAGTAATTAATTTGACTCACCCCTAATGAGTCAGTAAGGATAAATATCAAAACAATATCGTGCTCAAAATGAAACAAATTTCTACTTAATGCATGGCATCGAACCCTAACCCTTTCTGATGAAAGGGCAGGTTTCTTGCTGCCATGCCACCTGGGGCTCTTAAAGAAGTCGGAACCTAAATGCTAACTGCAGTTCAGAGTTTACCTGACGAGAAATCAGTCTCTTACCAACGAGTTTTCCCCGACTTCATGGCCCACCAGGTGACACAAATGATAGTAATTAATTCAAATTACCCCTAATGAGTCAATATGGATAAATTTCAACACATAATCGTGCTCAGATAGAAATAAATTTCTACCTCATACTTGGGATTGAACCCTAGCCCATTCTAATGCAAGGCCAGGTCTCTTTCAACAATACCACCAGAGGCTCTAAAAGAATGGTGAACCTAACTGTTTACTGCATTTCAGGAAGGATTTACCTGGCAAGAAATCAGTCTCTTACCAGCAATTTTTTCCAGACCTCCTGGCCCAGCAGTAGACACATTTGATATTGATTAATTCAAATTACACCTAATGAGTCAATATAGATATAATTAGCCACTCAATATTGAGTTCAAATGAAAATAAATTATTATCCCATACTTAGGACTGAACCCTCACCCCGTCTAACGAAAGGCCACGTCGCTTCCAACCATGCCACCAGAAGCCCTAAAAGAAGTTGGAACCTGACTGCTAAGTGCAATTCAGGATTTACCTAGCGAGACAAGAGTCTCCTACCATCGAGTTTTCCCCGACTTCCCGGCCCACCAGGTAACTTAATTGATAGTAATTAATTAAAATTACCAATAATGAGTCAATTGAATAAATATAAACATAATATCGTGCTCAGAAAAAAAAAATTCTAATTCATTCTTGTGATTGAACACTAGCCCCTTCTAATGATAGGCCAGGTTACTTCAAACCATACCACTAGAGGCTCTAAAAGATGTTGAAACCTAACTGCTAACGGCAGTTGAAGATTTATCTGGAGAGACATCAGTCTCTTACCAGTGAGTTTTCCCCGACATCCCGGCCCACCTGGTGACACAATTAGTAGTAATTAATTCAAATTACCCCGAGAGTCAATATACATAAATATCAACACAATAAATGGAATAAATTTCTAACTCATACATGGGATCGAACCCAAGCCCCTTCTAATTGAAGGCAAGGCCGCTTCCCACCATGCCACCGGAGGATCCTATGGAAGCCAAAACCTATCTGCTAACTTCAGATCAGGATTTTACCTGGCGATAAATAAGTCTCTTAGAAGCAACTTTTTCCCTACTTCCCGGCCCACCAGGTGACACAAGTGATAGTAATTGATTCATATTGCCTCCCTTGAGTCTATGTGGATAAATATCAACACCATATCGTGCTCATGTAAAAATAAATTTCTACCTCATACTTGATATCGAACCCTAACTCGTTCTAAAGAAAGACTGGGTCTATTCCAACTATGTCACAAGAGGCTCTAAAAGAAGTCAGAATATGACTATCAACTGGAGTTCAGGACTAACCTGGTAAAACATAAGTCTCTTACCAGCGAGTTTACCCCGACTTCTCAGCCAATCTTGTGACAAAATTGATATTAATTAATTCAAATTACCCACAATGAGTAAGTATGGATAAATATCAACACTATACCATGGTTAAGAAGAAATAAATTTCTACCTCACACTTGGAATCAAACACTAACCCCTTCTGATGAAAGGACAGGTTGCTTCCCACCATGTCACTACACGCTCTAAAAGCTGTCAGAACTTATCAGTTAACTGTAGTTCAGGATTAATCCGGTGGGACATCAGTCTCTTACCAGCGAGTTTTCCCAGACTTCCTGGCCCACCAAGTGACACAATTGATAGTAATTAAATCAAATTACCAATAATGAGTCAATATGGAGAAATATCAGCACAATCGTGGTCAAATATAAATAAATATCTACCTCATTCTTGTGATCGAACCCTAACTCCTTCTAATGAAAGGACAGGTCTCTTCCTACAATGACACCAGAGGTTCTAAAACAAGTCGAAACTTAAATACTAACCTCAGTTCAGAATTTACCTGGTGAGACATCAATCTCTAACCATCGAGTTTTCCCTGGCTTACTGGCCCACCAAGCTGTGAGACATCAGTCTCTAACCATCGAGTTTTCCCTGGCTTACTGGCCCACCAAGTGACACAATTGTTAGTAATTAAATCAACTTACCACTAATGAGTCAGTAAGGATAAATATCAACAGAATATCGTGCTTAAAATGAAATAAATTTCTACTTAATACATGGGATCGAACCCTAACCACTTCTAATGAAAAGGTAGGTCTCTTCCTATCATGCCACCAGAGGCTCTAAAAGAAGTCGGAACCTGAATGCTAACTGCAATAAGCATTCAGGTTCCGACTTCTTTTATAGCCTTTGGTGGCATGGTAGGAAGTGACCTGCACTTTCATTAGAATGGGTTAGGGCTCGATCAAAAGAATGAGGTAGAAATTTATTTTTATTTGACCGTGATTATGTTGATATTTATCCATATTGATTCATTAGAGGTAATTTGATTTAATTACTATCAATTGTGTAACCTGGTGGGTCAGGAAGTCCGGGAAAACTCGCTGATAAAAAACTGATGTCCCGCCGGGTTAATCCTGAACTACAGTTAACTGACATGTTAAGACTGCTTTCAGATCCTGTGGTGTCATGGTGGGAAGCAACCTGGCCTTTCATTAGAAGGGGTTAGTGATTGATTCCAATTATGAGGTAGAAAGGTTTTTCTACTTGACCACGATATATTGTTGATATTTATCCATATTTACTCATTGTGGGTAATTTGAATAAATGACTATCAATTGTTTCTCCTGGTGGGCCGGTAAGTCATGAAAAACTCGCTGGTAAGAGAATGATTTCTCGACAGGTAAAATCCTGATCTGAAGTTTGCAGATAGGTTCTGACTTCTTTAGGACTCTGGTGGCATAGTGGGAAGTGACCTGGCCTTCCATTAGAATGAGCTAGGGCTTGATCCCAAGTATTAAGTAGAAACTTATTCCATTTAAGCATGTTATTGTGTTGATATTTATCAATATTGACTCATTAGGGGTAATTTTAATTAATTATAATTATTTGTGTTACCAAGTGGGCTGGAAAGTCGGGGAAAACTCGCTGGTAAAAGACTGATGTCTTGCCAGGTATATCCTGAACTGTAGGTAGCAATTAGGTTCCGACTTCTCTAAGACCCTCTGGTGGAATGGTTGGAAGTGACCTAGCCTTTCATTAGAAGGGGCTAGTGTTCGATCCCAGGTATAAGGTAGAAATTAATTTCCATTTGAGCACGATTACGTGTTGATATTTATTTATATTGACTCATTAGAGGTATTTTGATTTAATTACTATCAATTAAGTTACCTGGTGGGCCGGGAATTCTGAGAAAAATCGCTGGTAAGAGATTAATGTCTCGCCAGGTAAATCCTGAACTGCAGTTAACAGTCAGTTTCCGATTCCTTTAAAGAGTTGGAAGCGACGTGGCCTTTCATTTGAAGGAACTAGTGTTCGATCCCAAGTATGTGGTAGAAAATTATTTCGATTCGAGCACGATATTGCGTTGATATTTATCTCTCTTGACTCATTAGAGATAATTTCAATTAATTACAATCAATTGTGTCACCTGGTGGGCAGAAAAGTCTGGGAAAACTCGCTGGCAAGAGACTGATTTCTTACCAGGTAAAATCTATCTATTTATCTATTTATCTATCTATATAACTATCTATCTATCTATCTATCTATCTATCTATCTATATATATATATATATATATATATATACATATTATAATTATTACTATCCAAGCTACAACCCTAGTTGGAAAAGCAAGATGCTATAAGCCCAGGGGCTCCAACAGGGAAAAATAGCCCAGTGAGGAAAGGAAAAAAGGAAATAAATAAATGAAGAGAATAAATTAACAGTAAATCATTCTAAAATAAGTAACAACGTCAAAACAGACATGTCATATATAAACTATTGACAACATGAAAAACAAATATATCATAAATAAACTATAAAAGACTCATGTCCGCCTGGTCAACAAAAAAGCATTTGCTCCAACTTTGAACTTTTGAAGTTCTACTGATTCAACCACCCGATTAGGAAGATCATTCCACAACTTGGTAACAGCTGGAATAAAACTAGAGTACTGCGTTGTAGTGAGCCTCATGATGGAGAAGGCCTGGCTATTAGAATTAACTGCCTGCCTAGTATTACGAACAGGATAGAATTGTCCAGGGAGATCTGAATGTAAAGGATGGTCAGAGTTATGAAAAATCTTATGCAACAAGCATAATGAACTAATTGAACGACGGTGCCAGAGATTAATAACTAGATCAGGAATAAGAAATTTAATAGACCGTAAGTTTCTGTCCAACAAATTAATATGAAAATCAGCAGCTGAAGACCAGACAGGAGAACAATACTCAAAACAAGGTAGAATGAAAGAATTAAAACACTTCTTCAGAATAGATTGATCACCGAAAATCTTGAAACACTTTCTCAATAATCCTATTTTTTGTGCAATTGAAGAAGACACAGACCTTATATGTTTCTCAAAAGTAAATTTACTGTCGAGAATTACACCTAAAATTTTGAAAGAGTCATACATATTTAAAGAAACATTATCAATATTGAGATCCGGATGTTGAGGAGCCACCGTCCTTGACCTACTTACAATCATACTTTGAGTTTTGTTAGGATTCAACTTAATACCCCATAATTTGCACCATGCACTAATTCTAGCTAAATCTCTATTAAGGGATTTACCAACCCTAGATCTACATTCAGGGGATGGAATTGATGCAAAGAGAGTAGCATCATCTGCATATGCAACAAGCTTGTTTTGTAGGCCAAACCACATGTCATGTGTATATAGTATGAAAAGTAATGGGCCAAGAACACTACCCTGTGGAACAGCGGATATCACATTCCTATAATCACTATGGTGCCCATCAACAACAACTCTTTGAGATCTATTACTTAAAAAATCAATAATAATGCTAATAAACGACCCACCCACTCACAACTGTTTCAGTTTGAAAACAAGGGCCTCATGATTAACACGGTCAAAGGCAGCACTAAAATCAAGGGCAATCATACGAACTT
>NC_090733.1:37323582-37333582 GCF_036898095.1 Palaemon carinicauda
GGCAAGTCCAGTGTATGTCTTTTTCCGATACACAGATGTTATAAATTCACCATTGTCTCTGCTTACGTTAATGTCTAAAAAAGGTAGCGAGTTGTTGTTTTCTTTTTCCATAGTGAACTTCATATTTTGGTGTTGAGTATTTATATGGCTTAAAAACATTTCACTATGCCATGGTTGTTTAAATAACACAAAAGTGTCATCAACATATCTTCTATAATACACTGGCTTACAAGAGTCTGGACAACTATTTAAAAAATTCTCTTCAAAAGATGACATAAAAATATTTGCAAACAAAGGCCCTAAAGGGGAACCCATGGCAACTCCATCGACCTGCGAATAGAGTTGGCCATTAAAAACAAACATGGAGTCTTGCACAGCAAGCTCAAGAAAAGTCTTAAAATAATGTCTGTTAAAACCATGAAAAATAATTTGATCGTCATAAAAAATCTTATCTAAAATAATATTAATGGTTTCATTGAGTGGAACATTTGTAAAAAGAGATTCTACATCGAAACTTGTCATATGTAGATCACCATCTTGTAAAATTATTTGTTGCTGAAACTCATAGCCATTTTTTAGTGAGAACTGGTTGCTTGAGAAATTACCAAGTAAAGAGACAAGGTGTTTTGATATTTTATAAGCCGGGTTGTTATAGGCTGCCATAATAGGTCTGATAGGAACTCCTTCCTTATGTATCTTTGGTAGTCCATATAGAATGCTAAAAGAGGAACCAGTCACAAACAGTTGTTGATACGTTGTTTCATTTAAGATACCTTCATTTTTTAGTTTCCTCAAAAATCTGTTAATTTTGTCTTCTCTTTTGTAAATGTCTAAAAAATTTGGTTCACCATGTAACTTAAATTTAGTTTGGTCAGCAAGAATATTATCAACCTTATCAATATAGTCTGTTTTATTGAGCAGTACAACACCTTTACCCTTATCTGGTTTACAAATAACCAAACTGTCTCGTTTGCCCAATTTTTGTAAGATACTTAAATCCTCCTTCCTGAAAAACGGTGTCCAAGACACTCTTAACTTGGTGTAAGTTTTTATGCAAAAGAAAAGACAACTTATGTTGCAAACCACTTAGGTCATTGATCAGATTTAAGCCCTTGAGTCGTTGAAAAAGCATTTCGAAAGGAAAGTAGAAGTCTGCATACTTAGGTCTGTAGGAGGGCAAATTGAAATCCAAGCCAAATGATAACAAAAATTCCTCTCTTTTGGAGAGAACATAGTTAGACAGATTAAAAATACAATAGTTTCTCTTATTAAAATTAGGAGTAACAACACCTAGTGCTTTAAGTTTTTTTTGATGACGTAGTTGTACTGACGAGACATAATTATTTACAAAATCATTAAAAAGTTTCTGATAAATAAAACGGTCAATAATAGATAAATCCTGAAAAAGTTGTTCTCGTAGGCGACAAACATTAGCACTTGCATTTTCAATAAGTTTCTGTTTCGTTTCAATCTCCTTCTTAAGTAGTTCGTCCAGGGCATTCTTGTAAAATTCGGTGTGATATAGCGAGGTCTTGTAGAGCCTGAACCTAACAAACTTAGGGTGTACTCCATTTAAAAGACAGTACTGCAAGAAATCCAAATCACACTTGGCTTTTTCCTCTCTCAAAGTCGATTTTTCCAACCTTCTCGAGGTGGCCAGGGTCACTGGTGGATAGCGATGTTGAAGGAGTTGCGAAAAGTGCTGAAAACGGCGACATCTCAGCCTAAACGCGAAGAGAAAGACGAACAGAAGTCGATGTAACATCACGGACGTATCAAAGGATTACAGGTGAAGATCATATATGTGGTGTGCAGCAGGGTCCAAAACACATCAGTTAAAAGGCCATAATTTATTTAGGAAACGTTTCGAACATTGCAATGTTCATTATCAATCTGTAAAAGATATAAATATAAAATTCTTAAAATTTATACAATAATTTAAAACAAAATAGTAAAAGAATATTAAAACATTATTGATTTTAAAACAGAAAATCGTGAAAAACTAAAACATTGAAACATAAGAGAACCAGTGCTCACCAAGCCATCCATAGGAAAAGGCGAAGAACGAATGAGTAAGAATTGTTACCCATCTATGACTTCAGTTATGCTAAGAAAAGAGGAGAAGCGGAGGCGTTAGAGTTTAAAGAAGGAACGAGGCGTTTAATGTATAACGATTCAAGGGTAGTTAAAAATTCGCTATGTTTTGTCCCACCAATAATTGAAAAATTTTTTTTGTTTACTTGGGTTTTGCAAATAGCGGCATGATTCCTAATATTAGAAAATTCTGGGTTACCAAGTCTCTGACCAGTTCTGAAGCTGTATCCCATATGGCTACAGTATCTCACCTGCAACAACCTTCGGCAAGATCCAACATAGATACCGGGACATCCCGGGCACTTGAATTTATAAATGATGTTGGACCTCATGAAGGTCTGCAGTTTGTCTTTGTAGCCAAAAAATACATTAATTTTGAGTGGATTGATTGGGATTAGTTGGATGTTAAGGCAGCCGAACTCTTTTTATATTATTTGTTTAAGTTTGATGGAAAACTTGTTGTCAGATTGGTAAGGAATTGTAGCGAAAATATTTTTCTTTTGTACATTATACGATGGTACTAGAGTGGAGAAATGTCGTGAGAGGAGCTTGTTAATAACCTTGTAACCCATATTTTCAGGGTAAGAGTTTTGCTTGAAAAAATTAACCAAAAATAAAATCTCCTTATGAAAGAGTGACCAACTCGAGGAATAACGTAGAGCCCTATAAACAAGTGTGTATATAGCATTCAGTTTAAAATTTAAAAAACAAGAACTATAAAAATTGTTGGCAAGTCCAGTGTATGTCTTTTTCCGATACACAGATGTTATAAATTCACCATTGTCTCTGCTTACGTTAATGTCTAAAAAAGGTAGCGAGTTGTTGTTTTCTTTTTCCATAGTGAACTTCATATTTTGGTGTTGAGTATTTATATGGCTTAAAAACATTTCACTATGCCATGGTTGTTTAAATAACACAAAAGTGTCATCAACATATCTTCTATAATACACTGGCTTACAAGAGTCTGGACAACTATTTAAAAAATTCTCTTCAAAAGATGACATAAAAATATTTGCAAACAAAGGCCCTAAAGGGGAACCCATGGCAACTCCATCGACCTGCGAATAGAGTTGGCCATTAAAAACAAACATGGAGTCTTGCACAGCAAGCTCAAGAAAAGTCTTAAAATAATGTCTGTTAAAACCATGAAAAATAATTTGATCGTCATAAAAAATCTTATCTAAAATAATATTAATGGTTTCATTGAGTGGAACATTTGTAAAAAGAGATTCTACATCGAAACTTGTCATATGTAGATCACCATCTTGTAAAATTATTTGTTGCTGAAACTCATAGCCATTTTTTAGTGAGAACTGGTTGCTTGAGAAATTACCAAGTAAAGAGACAAGGTGTTTTGATATTTTATAAGCCGGGTTGTTATAGGCTGCCATAATAGGTCTGATAGGAACTCCTTCCTTATGTATCTTTGGTAGTCCATATAGAATGCTAAAAGAGGAACCAGTCACAAACAGTTGTTGATACGTTGTTTCATTTAAGATACCTTCATTTTTTAGTTTCCTCAAAAATCTGTTAATTTTGACTTCTCTTTTGTAAATGTCTAAAAAATTTGGTTCACCATGTAACGTAAATTTAGTTTGGTCAGCAAGAATATTATCAACCTTATCAATATAGTCTGTTTTATTGAGCAGTACAACACCTTTACCCTTATCTGGTTTACAAATAACCAAACTGTCTCGTTTGGACACCGTTTTTCAGGAAGGAGGATTTAAGTATCTTACAAAAATTGGGCAAACGAGACAGTTTGGTTATTTGTAAACCAGATAAGGGTAAAGGTGTTGTACTGCTCAATAAAACAGACTATATTGATAAGGCTGATAATATTCTTGCTGACCAAACTAAATTTAAGTTACATGGTGAACCAAATTTTTTAGACATTTACAAAAGAGAAGACAAAATTAACAGATTTTTGAGGAAACTAAAAAATGAAGGTATCTTAAATGAAACAACGTATCAACAACTGTTTGTGACTGGTTCCTCTTTTAGCATTCTATATGGACTACCAAAGATACATAAGGAAGGAGTTCCTATCAGACCTATTATGGCAGCCTATAACAACCCGGCTTATAAAATATCAAAACACCTTGTCTCTTTACTTGGTAATTTCTCAAGCAACCAGTTCTCACTAAAAAATGGCTATGAGTTTCAGCAACAAATAATTTTACAAGATGGTGATCTACATATGACAAGTTTCGATGTAGAATCTCTTTTTACAAATGTTCCACTCAATGAAACCATTAATATTATTTTAGATAAGATTTTTTATGACGATCAAATTATTTTTCATGGTTTTAACAGACATTATTTTAAGACTTTTCTTGAGCTTGCTGTGCAAGACTCCATGTTTGTTTTTAATGGCCAACTCTATTCGCAGGTCGATGGAGTTGCCATGGGTTCCCCTTTAGGGCCTTTGTTTGCAAATATTTTTATGTCATCTTTTGAAGAGAATTTTTTAAATAGTTGTCCAGACTCTTGTAAGCTAGTGTATTATAGAAGATATGTTGATGACACTTTTGTGTTATTTAAACAACCATGGCATAGTGAAATGTTTTTAAGCCATATAAATACTCAACACCAAAATATGAAGTTCACTATGGAAAAAGAAAACAACAACTCGCTACCTTTTTTAGACATTAACGTAAGCAGAGACAATGGTGAATTTATAACATCTGTGTATCGGAAAAAGACATACACTGGACTTGCCAACAATTTTTATAGTTCTTGTTTTTTAAATTTTAAACTGAATGCTATATACACACTTGTTTATAGGGCTCTACGTTATTCCTCGAGTTGGTCACTCTTTCATAAGGAGATTTTATTTTTGGTTAATTTTTTCAAGCAAAACTCTTACCCTGAAAATATGGTTTACAAGGTTATTAACAAGCTCCTCTCACGACATTTCTCCACTCTAGTACTATCGTATAATGTACAAAAGAAAAATATTTTCGCTACAATTCCTTACCAATCTGACAACAAGTTTTCCATCAAACTTAAACAAATAATAGAAAAAGAGTTCGGCTGCCTTAACATCCAACTAATCCCAATCAATCCACTCAAAATTAATGTATTTTTTGGCTACAAAGACAAACTGCAGACCTTCATGAGGTCCAACATCATTTATAAATTCAAGTGCCCGGGATGTCCCGGTATCTATGTTGGATCTTGCCGAAGGTTGTTGCAGGTGAGATACTGTAGCCATATGGGATACAGCTTCAGAACTGGTCAGAGACTTGGTAACCCAGAATTTTCTAATATTAGGAATCATGCCGCTATTTGCAAAACCCAAGTAAACAAAAAAAATTTTTCAATTATTGGTGGGACAAAACATAGCGAATTTTTAACTACCCTTGAATCGTTATACATTAAACGCCTCGTTCCTTCTTTAAACTCTAACGCCTCCGCTTCTCCTCTTTTCTTAGCATAACTGAAGTCATAGATGGGTAACAATTCTTACTCATTCGTTCTTCGCCTTTTCCTATGGATGGCTTGGTGAGCACTGGTTCTCTTATGTTTCAATGTTTTAGTTTTTCACGATTTTCTGTTTTAAAATCAATAATGTTTTAATATTCTTTTACTATTTTGTTTTAAATTATTGTATAAATTTTAAGAATTTTATATTTATATCTTTTACAGATTGATAATGAACATTGCAATGTTCGAAACGTTTCCTAAATAAATTATGGCCTTTTAACTGATGTGTTTTGGACCCTGCTGCACACCACATATATGATCTTCACCTGTAATCCTTTGATACGTCCGTGATGTTACATCGACTTCTGTTCGTCTTTCTCTTCGCGTTTAGGCTGAGATGTCGCCGTTTTCAGCACTTTTCGCAACTCCTTCAACATCGCTATCCACCAGTGACCCTGGCCACCTCGAGAAGGTTGGAAAAATCGACTTTGAGAGAGGAAAAAGCCAAGTGTGATTTGGATTTCTTGCAGTACTGTCTTTTAAATGGAGTACACCCTAAGTTTGTTAGGTTCAGGCTCTACAAGACCTCGCTATATCACACCGAATTTTACAAGAATGCCCTGGACGAACTACTTAAGAAGGAGATTGAAACGAAACAGAAACTTATTGAAAATGCAAGTGCTAATGTTTGTCGCCTACGAGAACAACTTTTTCAGGATTTATCTATTATTGACCGTTTTATTTATCAGAAACTTTTTAATGATTTTGTAAATAATTATGTCTCGTCAGTACAACTACGTCATCAAAAAAAACTTAAAGCACTAGGTGTTGTTACTCCTAATTTTAATAAGAGAAACTATTGTATTTTTAATCTGTCTAACTATGTTCTCTCCAAAAGAGAGGAATTTTTGTTATCATTTGGCTTGGATTTCAATTTGCCCTCCTACAGACCTAAGTATGCAGACTTCTACTTTCCTTTCGAAATGCTTTTTCAACGACTCAAGGGCTTAAATCTGATCAATGACCTAAGTGGTTTGCAACATAAGTTGTCTTTTCTTTTGCATAAAACTTACACCAAGTTAAGAGTGTCTTGGACACCGTTTTTCAGGAAGGAGGATTTAAGTATCTTACAAAAATTGGGCAAACGAGACAGTTTGGTTATTTGTAAACCAGATAAGGGTAAAGGTGTTGTACTGCTCAATAAAACAGACTATATTGATAAGGTTGATAATATTCTTGCTGACCAAACTAAATTTAAGTTACATGGTGAACCAAATTTTTTAGACATTTACAAAAGAGAAGACAAAATTAACAGATTTTTGAGGAAACTAAAAAATGAAGGTATCTTAAATGAAACAACGTATCAACAACTGTTTGTGACTGGTTCCTCTTTTAGCATTCTATATGGACTACCAAAGATACATAAGGAAGGAGTTCCTATCAGACCTATTATGGCAGCCTATAACAACCCGGCTTATAAAATATCAAAACACCTTGTCTCTTTACTTGGTAATTTCTCAAGCAACCAGTTCTCACTAAAAAATGGCTATGAGTTTCAGCAACAAATAATTTTACAAGATGGTGATCTACATATGACAAGTTTCGATGTAGAATCTCTTTTTACAAATGTTCCACTCAATGAAACCATTAATATTATTTTAGATAAGATTTTTTATGACGATCAAATTATTTTTCATGGTTTTAACAGACATTATTTTAAGACTTTTCTTGAGCTTGCTGTGCAAGACTCCATGTTTGTTTTTAATGGCCAACTCTATTCGCAGGTCGATGGAGTTGCCATGGGTTCCCCTTTAGGGCCTTTGTTTGCAAATATTTTTATGTCATCTTTTGAAGAGAATTTTTTAAATAGTTGTCCAGACTCTTGTAAGCCAGTGTATTATAGAAGATATTTTGATGACACTTTTGTGTTATTTAAACAACCATGGCATAGTGAAATGTTTTTAAGCCATATAAATACTCAACACCAAAATATGAAGTTCACTATGGAAAAAGAAAACAACAACTCGCTACCTTTTTTAGACATTAACGTAAGCAGAGACAATGGTGAATTTATAACATCTGTGTATCGGAAAAAGACATACACTGGACTTGCCAACAATTTTTATAGTTCTTGTTTTTTAAATTTTAAACTGAATGCTATATACACACTTGTTTATAGGGCTCTACGTTATTCCTCGAGTTGGTCACTCTTTCATAAGGAGATTTTATTTTTGGTTAATTTTTTCAAGCAAAACTCTTACCCTGAAAATATGGTTTACAAGGTTATTAACAAGCTCCTCATACGACATTTCTCCACTCTAGTACCATCGTATAATGTACAAAAGAAAAATATTTTCGCTACAATTCCTTACCAATCTGACAACAAGTTTTCCATCAAACTTAAACAAATAATAGAAAAAGAGTTCGGCTGCCTTAACATCCAACTAATCCCAATCAATCCACTCAAAATTAATGTATTTTTTGGCTACAAAGACAAACTGCAGACCTTCATGAGGTCCAACATCATTTATAAATTCAAGTGCCCGGGATGTCCCGGTATCTATGTTGGATCTTGCCGAAGGTTGTTGCAGGTGAGATACTGTAGCCATATGGGATACAGCTTCAGAACTGGTCAGAGACTTGGTAACCCAGAATTTTCTAATATTAGGAATCATGCCGCTATTTGCAAAACCCAAGTAAACAAAAAAAATTTTTCAATTATTGGTGGGACAAAACATAGCGAATTTTTAACTACCCTTGAATCGTTATACATTAAACGCCTCGTTCCTTCTTTAAACTCTAACGCCTCCGCTTCTCCTCTTTTCTTAGCATAACTGAAGTCATAGATGGGTAACAATTCTTACTCATTCGTTCTTCGCCTTTTCCTATGGATGGCTTGGTGAGCACTGGTTCTCTTATGTTTCAATGTTTTAGTTTTTCACGATTTTCTGTTTTAAAATCAATAATGTTTTAATATTCTTTTACTATTTTGTTTTAAATTATTGTATAAATTTTAAGAATTTTATATTTATATCTTTTACAGATTGATAATGAACATTGCAATGTTCGAAACGTTTCCTAAATAAATTATGGCCTTTTAACTGATGTGTTTTGGACCCTGCTGCACACCACATATATATATATATATATATATATATATATATATATATATATATATATATATATATATATATATATATATATATATATATATATATATATATATATATTTGATAATTAGGTTCCTCTCTGGTATCACAATTCAAATAGAAATAAATTGGTAAAAACTACTATCTTCTTCTTTATTTAGTAGCTTTCGACATAACTTCTGTCATCCCCAGCCTATCTGTAATTATCATTATGTAAAATTATTAAATTTAATACAATTCATCATAAGTACATAATTAGCTAGCTCTTAAATCAAACCAACCAAGGAATATGAAACCATAGAAAAGACTTATTACGCATATAGCTATATAACTATTTAAAAGTCTGAGTAACTAATAAACCTTGTCACCCGCAGGAAACGATGACCACCCATCCTGAGCAGCAACCCACAGACCAGATGGATAATGGGTCACCGGCAACTGAACAACTGTTCAACTTATCTAAGGCTTTAGGAGGTAGAAAACTTTCTAAAATTATTTTTTATTAATAATTGATTCCCTCTGAACCTCCATTACTATCAAGCCAAGGAGTTCTCAGGTAAAATTTATAGTCTAAATTTTGCAATTCAAACGGTCAGTAAAAAAAGGTTATATGTCTCCTTTCCGTACTATGGTTTTGCTTCGGTGAGACCAAGAACAGAGGTTTTTAGTGTTGTGGGGAAGTGTTATGCCGACATTTTTTTTTTAAACTATTTTTACTAAGAAGCTCTCAGTTGGCTCAATTTCAAAATATGAGGGGAGTGTAGCTATTCCATATTGTTTCGGTGTTATATTCACTTTTCAATGTGCACTCTGTAATTATTGCTACAATGGAAGCACATCTAGACAGCTTCATTGTAGGATTTCGGAGTACATGGGGAGATCAGTACGAAGCAATATACCTTTAAATAGGAAACATATTTCAGCTATTCATGACCATGCATTTAAATCTAGTTATGCCATTTCAATGGAAAACTTAAAAATTACAGACAGACATAGTAGCGTCAGCCAACTGAGAATCTTGGAGTCTTTATACATTTTTAAGGAAAAACCCAGTTTTAATGGGGGCTTACCTGTTCACCTGCCTGTGACCGAATGATTAGCCTGGTTTTTTGGGTTGCTGCTCTAGATGGGTGGTCATCGTCTTCTGGGGGTGAGTAGGTTTATAAGTTATTGAGTTTTTTATATAGGTATATAGTTATATGTATAAAAAGGTATTTTAAATGGTTTCATGTTCCTTGATTGGTTTTATTTTAGGGCTAGTTGGGCAGTTCTTTAGAGTATATCTTCCAAACCATGTACTTATGATGATTTTCATTAATTTTATTAAC
>NC_090733.1:37341082-37376082 GCF_036898095.1 Palaemon carinicauda
GATTCTCAGAACGTGCCGTACTCCCCGGAGGTAATTTTTCCCCGGTCGACTAGACCTAGAGACCTAAGATGTTACCGTTATACATCTTTTCAACTAACTATAGACTATGTTAGAGCTTCCTGCCCCCTACAGGGAAGAGTCCTACTAGACTCTGGAAAAGTCTCGAAGAGTACATATACCTATGTATGAATACCAGGCAAGCTAATATAGTGGTCTCGCCCTATATTAAGTAAAGCATAGTTTGTAAAGAATCACTGCGTCAATATATATTGACCTGTAATCCGCACAATACTTGTATTGGACAAAAGTTTATATCCGCATAGGAAGAAACTAATAAAACCGCCCTCGTCCCTTTATGGGACGGAGTCCTCCCATTAGGGGACTACATAAACCAATGCAACATAGCTTGCATAACAGAACAATTCTATTAGAATTATCCCAGATAAGATACATAGAAAAAAATGCTTAATTATACCAATAAATTGACACAGGTGAAAGAGACGCAAGGTTCTCAAGAAAAAGTTTATTGACAGACAATAAATAGACAGGTTAACAACAATTATATATATATATATATATATATATATATATATATATATATATATATATATATATATATATATATATATATATATATATATATATATATATATATATATATATATATATAAAGAGGATAACCCGAAACTTTAAGCATAAGTATGATAGTAAACAGAACTTGTTTATCTGAAAGAAAAAACATTAAACGCCACTTTTTTAAGATACCGAGGTATCAAAGTCATAAAAGTCTGTATTACAAATCAATCACATTAGCATTAGAAACGCTCGACACACATGTCTGTACTTCTGCTAGGTTCACCTTTGAAAAAGGAACAGTCTATGTGGGCACTCGGTGCCCTCATTTAGTTTGTAGTACAGTATGTACCTACACACTCACCCTGGACTTAATCGTCCCAATTAAGACCAATGTTCCTCGCAGAGTTAAACAGTAGGGTTAACTACACGACCCACTGCTACCACAGATCTCTTTAGTTCCTCTACTTGCTTCGCATAGTGGCGAAAGAACATTCTGGAAGACTTCCAGCCCATGTATGAACGGAGATGTTCAAAATCCATACAATTAAAGAAATTTAGGGATGAGGCAACTTTCCTCGGATCGTGACCTGCGGGTGTACTGTCAGGATCCGCTCTGCGAATAAAATGTGATTTTCGCTCTGAGTTGATTCAGAGATAAATTTGAGCCTGATGTTTCTCCCCTGATTAGTTGACCACCCTTGAAGTCTGAAGTTCTACGAAGATAGACCTTTAGGCATTCTACTGGACATAGATATGCATCTTCTTTCAGAGGGCAGATTCTCCAGGGACCCCACCTGTTGGTGGGTAACTCATTCTTGGCGAGAAACGTAGGATCCGGAAACAGGTTCAGATCCCCCCCATCCAGGAACTGAACACGACCTGCCTCTCTCGAGAGGTCTACGATCTCACTAACCCTGGCCCTGGACGCGAGTGCAAATAGGAAAATAACTTTTTGCGTCAAATCCTTTAACGCACATTCTTCATTGCTCAACAGGGAGGCGAAATGAAGAACTTTGTCTAAAGACCATGAGATGGGCTTTGGAGGTGCTGAAGGTCTGAGCCTAGCACAGGCTTTCGGAACTTTATTAAAGATCTCGTTACCTAGGTCAATCTGGAAGGCAAATAAAATGGGTCTCATCAAAGCAGATTTACACACTGAAATCGTGTTAGTTGCCAACCCTTGGCCATGGAGGTGTATGAAGAAAGATAAGCAGAAGTCTGTTGAGATCTCCTGCGGATTCTTTGCCTTTACAAAGGCCACCCATTTTCTCCAAGATGACTCATATTGCCTTCTAGTCGATTTGCACTTATATTCCTCTAGGAAGTCTATGCTGGCTTTCGAAATCCCGAAACGCTTTCTCACCGCAAGGGCGAGAAAATCATGAGCTGCAGGGTCCGGGTTTTCTGTAATGAAGTGCAGACAGTCGACTTCTGGACTCGCTGGGTCAGAACTGGATGTGGTAGCGGCACAAACTTCAGCTGTAGTTCCAACGCCAAGGGGAACCACATGCTGTTCGGCCACTTGTGGGCCACTATTGCCGCTACCCCCTTGAAGGATCTCAGTTTGTTGAGGACCCTCAACAGAAGGTTGTGAGGGGGGAACAGATAAATCCTGGACCATCTGTTCCAGTCGAGGGACATCGCGTCCACTGCTTCCGCTAAGGGGTCCTCGTACGGGGACACGTACAGGGGCAACTTCTTGTTGTCTTTCGTCGCTAAGAGGTCTATATGCAGTTCTGGGACTTGATTCAGAATGAAGGAGAATGATCCTGCGTCTAAGGACCATTCCGAATCTATCGGTGTGAACCTGGATAGAGCGTCCGCTGTCACATTGCGGACTCCTTGTAGGTGAACTGCCGACAGGTACCACTTCTTCTTTTCCGCCAACCGGAAAATGGCTAACATCACCTGGTTGAGAGGTGGTGACCTCGACCCTTGTCGATTCAAGCATCTCACAACCACCTCGCTGTCCATCACCAATCTTATGTGGATCGAGTGACGCGGGGAGACTTTTTTTAAGGTAAGGAGCACTTCCATAGCTTCTAGAAAGTTTATATGAAAGGTCCTGAATAGCTTGGACCAAGTCCCCTGGACTTTTTTCCGATGAGAGTGACCTCCCCATCCCTCCTTTGAGGGATGGGGAGTGAATCGTCATCGACGGGGGAGGTGGCTGAAGAAGAACCGACTTCTTTAGATGTCTGGCTTGGGACCAAGGCCTGAGAAGAGTACGTAGCCGAGGCGGCACTGGTCTTCTCAGATCTCTTCGCGCGTTTGATGCATATCTTCTCCATACTCCGGTTGCATCCTTTAGCTGTGCTCTTAGCACTGGGTCTGTCACTGAAGCAAACTGGAGAGAGCCTGGTACCCTCTCCTGTTCGCGTCTTGATATCCTTCCGTAATCCAGAAGTCTCTTGACAGAGCCCGCTATCTCCTTCCTTTTCTTCGTCGGGATGGAGAAACTGTGTGACAAAAGGTCCCAGTGGATTCCCAGCCACTGGAACTTTTGGGATGGAGAAAGTCGAGACTTTTTTCTGTTGATCTTGAAGCCTAGGTACTCTAGGAACTGGATCACCCGACTGGAAGCTTGCAAGCATTCGGTCTCGGATGCTGCCCACACCAGCCAGTCGTCCAGGTAGGCTACTACCTGAATTCCCTTTAGGCGTAATTGTTTGAGAGCTGCGCTCGCAAGCTTCGTGAAAATCCTTGGGGCTATGTTTAGCCCGAATGGCATGGCTCTGAAGGCGTATAGTCTCCGTTGTAGCCTGAACCCTAGGTAGGGGGAGAGTCGACGGCTGATTGGAATGTGCCAATAGGCGTTTGACAAGTCTATAGAGACTGAGTATGCCCTCTTGGGCAGTAAGGTCCTTATGTGTTGCAGTGTTAGAATTTGGATTTGCAATTCACTATGAACTTGTTGAGTGGCGACAAGTCCAGAATGACTCTGAGCTTTTCCGAGTCTTTCTTGGGAACACAAAACAGCCTCCCTTGGAATTTGATGGACTTCACCTTTCGGATCACCTTTTTCTCCAACAGTTCTTGAACGTACTCCTCCAGAACGGGGGTGGAGTGTTGGAAAAACCGAAGGCACGGGGGTGGAGTGCTGTACCAGCTCCAGCCCAGTCCATTCTTGAGTAGGCTTTGGGCCCAGGGATCGAAGGTCCAACGATCCCAAAATTTCATCAGTCTCCCTCCTACCGGTATCGTTTCACTTGGACTGCCGTCCTGAGGTCTTGCCTCCCTGACCACGACCACCTCTGAATCCCCTTCCCCTTGAGGGGCGCCTAGACGAGCCTCTGGCTGCTCCTCTAGGCTTTGCTCGAAAGGAAGAAGACTGTCCTTCGAACGTTGGGGTGAATGCGTTGGACTGACCTGGCACAGCCTGGGGTACCCACTGAAAAGTGGTCGGGGTTTGTGCCACCATCTGGGTCACTGGAGGCAATGGCAATTGCAGTTGCTGTTGCTGTCTAGAGGGCTTGGCTGGCCGAGACGGTAGCCTAGTCCTCATATTCTTCCTCTTTGGTTGAGGACCCTCATCCTGGGAAGACATTCTTTTGATAGTCAGGCCCCACTTCTGGAGAAGGTTTCTATTCTCCACGGCAGCCTTATCAACAAGTTCTTTGACCACATCGGTAGGGAAAAGGTTTTTTCCCCAAATGTTGGAGGAGATTAACTTCCTTGGCTCGTGCCTCACCGTAGCCCAGGAGAACACGAACTCCCTACAAGCTCTCCTTGCCTTGACGAAACCATAAAGGTCCTTCGTCACTGTGGCTAGGTGAGTCTTAGTCACCACCATGAACATTTCATGGACCTTGGGGTCACTTGCCATCGTCTCATGAGTAGTCTGAAGAGACATTGAGGCAGCCAGTCTTTCTTTTGTCTCGAACTCTCTTCGTAAAAGAAAGTCGGACAGCTTGGGGAGGTCCTCGCCGAATTGCCGTCCGGCAATATCAGCCTCCAACTTTCCCACTGAGAACGTCAGATGGATATCCTTCCAGTCTTTGTGGTCCATGGGCAGGGCCAGCGACAAGGGTTTACACTCCTCCAGGGAGGGGCAAGGCTTGCCTGCCTCGACTGCCTTTAGGACAGCCTCAAACCCTTTCTGTAAAAAGGGGAAGGCTCTAGCAGGAGAGGACACAAAGGAAGGGAGCTTCTTGCTCAATGCAGCTACCTTCGAGTTAGAGAAGCCCTTCTCCTTCATCGAGGATGAAAGTGGGGCTTGAGCCTTAGCGTGGTCCATGATTATGACCTCCTTCGGCTCTGGTTCTCTTCTCAGCCGGACATAGCAGTCCGGATATGATGCCTTGCTGGGCCAAAATTCCACCTCCTCTAGGGGAACTGAACCCAGCTTATCCGAGATGACGATCTTTCCAGTCGTCATCGGCATGTGCTCAGCATACCTCCAGGGGTTAGCCTCTGAGCATAAGGGAAGGCCTTTCACATTGAGCCTTATCCGGGGCCCATGTGATTCTGCCAGGGACTGCATCCGCAGTTCCATTGCAGCCGCCTTCTCCTGATTCTCCTTCTGCATTTGTTGAATCATTCCAACAATCGAAGAGAGGGCCTGTCCTAGTTCTACTGGGAGACTGGCCGATGTTGAGGGAATAGGTTCCGGAATCTGAACCGGAGTAGCCGACACCTCGTCGACCTCATCCTCTACGACGTCCGGAGCTTGAACTTCATCCTGACCTTCTGCCAGGAGGTCTTCTTCCAAACGCTCGTCCACGTCAGACATCCTGTCATCTAACTGGATGTCTTGCATCGCAACCGCGACTTCAGCGTCCACCTGGACCTGATCTTGGGGGATCTCCTCTTGAGGTTGGGGGATCACTGCTTCAGCTGATGCCTTGGGAAAAAGATACGCTCTCATCTTCTCACTTGGAAAATAAGGGCCAGAGGTGTCCCTTTTGAAGCCCCTTACCCAGGTACGAAGCTTCTCCCTTGCTATATCCCTTGATTCCGCCAGTCCTAGGGGAATCAAAAGCCTTAGTAATCAGGTTAGTGCATACAGTACATACCTAAGGGTCCCAATACTGGAGATCATCCTTGGGACAGCACATGCTGCGTGTCTCCTACAAAACTCATGTCCGCAGAGGTACTTGCTACGGACGTTGCAGAAAACATTTCCGCACTTCGGAGGGTCCTCCTGTACAGAGAAGAAATTTCCATGAGTATCAAGTGAACTATGTATCACTGGATATGCATAGTATAGCATAACAATTCATAAAGGAAAGACACACACTTGTGTTTCCTTCACAACCCATTGTTGCAGCCTTCCAGATAAAAAATCAAATGGTTAATCTCTTCTAGAGTAACCAATGCAAGGTTTCCAGAGGAAACAGGTGAAGCTCACACCTAAGCAATGATTTTAAAATCCTGGATAATAGACAGGAAAGAACTCACTTTCCTATCTGTAGGGCAACAGCAAAGGGATGTGAAAGAAAACACAAAAGTGTTAGAACACACAGTGCTGTACCAAAACCCTTACCATAGTTTTCTTCTTACTGTATATGTTATACTGAAGAATACTAGTACAGTATAGGGGGATACGTGTCGGTCGGCACTTGCCGGCCGGCACACACTATAATTAGCTTTAAAGTATACTACTTAACAGCTATAAGGCGGCAGCACTCTGGTTCAAATGCATGTGCCGGCCGGCAGCAACTGCAGGCCGGCAACAGCCAATGTCGGCCGGCAATGGCTGCCGGCCAGCAACTACACAAGGTAGTACCCAGCTGCCGGCCACACTCTTGGTGACCGGCAGATAAGGGCTGACATAAGCCGGCCGGCAAAGGTACAAGACCGATGCCAGCCGGCAGCAAAAGAACCAGAGGATTACAGCTGCCCGGCTGCCGGCCTATGAGGCCGGCAGCCGGGTCGGGTACAGCACTAGGAAGAAAAATAGAATGGATGCCGGGATAAGAGTGTACACTACCTCCAAGCCCGGCAATCCGAAAGAGTGCATATAAGGAAGGAGAGAATCTAATTCAGGCTTCCTGACCAATGCCGTCTGGCTATACAGGCAGGCATGGATGAGGGACCAAGGGAGGTCCGGGCAGCACTCGAAAATATAAGACCCTTGCCGGCCGGCAGCTCTGCTGGCCGGTAAGGGGCTGAGTCAATTCCACATCCTAACCTATACTAGGTCCAGATGTAGAACGACGTACAGTACTGTAATGGCTAGGCCATTACGGAGATAGAGGGGGAAGGGACAAGAGGGTCCTACCAACCTTGCTTTAGTGACGGATCACCCGCAGCCAAGAAACTTATCTTAGCCTAAGGGAGATCTAAGGGGGAAGGCCAGCAATACTTGCCAGCTCCCAGAGCACCAGAGCAAGGAAGGTGTTGCTACTCCCTGGGAAAGAAACTTATCCTCCCCCGAGAACAGCAACAAGGACTAGTCTGGTAGGTCACAAAAGAAGGAATCATATCCACAGAAACCTTCGGTAGTGACCTAAGGAGGCTAAGCCCCCTTTTTGTCTGTGTCAGGCCAGCAAGGGAGACTCTACCCCAAGCCAGACAAACACAGACTCCGACTAAAAAACTCTGTTGTTCTGTCCCTCTTTGAACCATACTACTAGAACAGGAAGGTACAGTAACACCCCAGTATAGTTTTATCGAAAATAAATTCGGAAAAAAACCACTTAGGGATAAGCCCAAGGCTTAAACAGAGGGAAAGGGATTGCATACCTTCTCCGAAGAAAAGAAAGCAACCGGGGAGTAAGAAAAAGTATACTAAGGCTCCATAAGCAACTTAGCTTAGGCATCAAGAGAATTGATTACCTAAATCACCGAAACTCACTCGTATACTATCTTGGAAATATTCCACACTGTCTTAAATGTATAAAATATAGCCTAAAGCTTCAATAAAATTTTGTTACACTCGGAAAAACCAAAATCATGCATGAAGTACTAGGACCAAACGACTAGGCTAAATGGCCTAGCGTAGGCCAGAATGGCGAATACTTCGCCAAAATAATACTAAGCACGAAGGAAATCCTATGTAATGCTAAATAGCTAAAATTTATTAAAGCAAAACAACCGGGAATGTCGCTCTGACTAACTAAACTTATACCTAGCGAGCGACAGCGTCCAGGACGCCTCCGGTAGGCTACGTCTCTTGTATCAAAGATTAATCCTATTAATCACTCAAAAATTTACCAAGAGCCTACATTTATACATAAAAGACATTATACTCAACTTATCAGAGGCCGACGAAGACGGAGAAGCCATGAAAAGTAGAATAAATCCAAGATTTGCGAGCAAACACAGGAAAAAACACCGAGTTGTTAAGCTACGCAAAAAGGAATACAGATGGCGCCAGGATTGGCGCCAGGCACGCATACGAATCGGAGGATAGGGAATCCTTGGGAGCGACTCCCCTTTTTCTTTCCCGAATTCGTATCTTGCCAATCGACTCCTACGAGACGAAATCTCTGTCCAGGATGCAGATTGCCATGTGGCGTGTCAAGAATACGTCCTCTGATATGTCGCGATATCCCTTTCACGAAGGATACTCGTTCCAGGAGTTAGAATTCTGGTACATTAAGGTAAATTCTCTGGGAATATCGCCGTAGTTGTAATATACCCTAGGAAGCTACCCTATAGGAACTTCCATCAGGACGACATGGCTTGAGCCCATATATATATATATATATATATATATATATATATATATATATATATATATATATATATATATATATATATATATATATATATATATATATATATATATATATATATATATATATACATATACAAATACATATCTATATGTATATATATATATATATATATATATATATATATATATATATATATATATATATATATATATATATATATATATATATATACAAATACATATATATATATATATATATATATATATATATATATATATATATATATATATATATATATATATATATTTATATATATATATATATATATATATATATATATATATATATATATATATATATATATATATATATATATATATATACATATATATATATATATATATGTGTGTGTGTGTGTGTGTGTGTTTGTTTGTGTATATATATATATATATATATATATATATATATATATATATATATATATATATATATATATATATATATATATATATATATATATATATATATATATATCTACACACTTGTATTCTTATTTGCTAGTACCTTTTCGTCTTTACAAAATAATTCTTTTTACATTTGGTATAATACCATCCACTTCACGAAAACCTCCTAATACTTGACTCTTAATCAATTGATCTCAGATAAGTGGAATAGCTCGACTCCTGAATCCAAATATTCTCTTACTTTATCGATATAAACAGTAGAATTTTTGTTTATCTCACTTCTTTATCAACCATCCCCCGAAAAAAGTTTCATATGAAAATAATATAATTACAGAGTAAAGACGGTTTGATCCATGTAAAGAAAAATGATTGTTAATATTAATTTTCTTACATTTTATAAGAATATCATTGTCAATCAACAATCAATTTTGATTCTTTATTAGGTAATACGTCAAGACTTCGTGTTTTTTCTTTTTTTTTTTTTTTTTTTTAGATATTATTGCAATCCCGATGAGATTATATTTGTAAGTTAGATGAAGAAAAATAAAACAAAAACTGGAAAAAATATTTGCGAAAAAATATAACGCATTGTATATTGCACTACAAGATATTCTGCTCTTTTATGTTCAGCATTAAATTATACTAAGTGGAACGATCAACGTTAATGAACTATTCATGGAAAACTTAATCCCAACAAGTCAGTCGTAAAAATTGGTTGAGGCCATGCAGGGAATAATAATACACAATATCGAAATTCAAAACGAGTTGAATTGTCAGGAGATGATGAACGTTAAGTAAAAAATTAAAGGGATTTCATGGGAGTTTCTGAGTGACAAATATAACTTACTAGTAGTAAATAATATCATCATTGCTTAAATCTTCCTCTTTTTTGTAGAAAAAGAATATCTAGATGATAAAAAAAAAGAAATAAATAAATAGAAATAAAAAAAAAATTCAAACGAAAACATTATTTTCATAACTACATGCATATCATATAATAATGTTCACCTCTGTATTGGGATTATAAAAACATATCATTTTTCGTTGATGTTATTGGGCTTCAAATTATATTTAAAAAATATAAGTTTTTCTTTTTTTTCATATTAGGAGGAATATTGGATGCTTTTCAGCTGTACTAGGCATTTATTGTTATCAGTATAATTATGATTAAAGAATGTTTCAAACGCACACACACACACACTAACACACACACACACACACACACACACACATATATATATATATATATATATATATATATATATATATATATATATATATATATATATATATATATATATATATATATATATATATATATATATATATATGATGAATCATACACATTTAAAAGTGTTTTTCGTATCCAAATAAGCTATATATTTTGATACATTAATGTCTGGAATCTCTTACCAACCTTAGGATCAGGGTTCAAGGCAAAACCACTCAAAGACAAAAGGTTCTGATCGGCCGGGAATCGAAGCTTGGTCCTTGAAACTTGTAACAACAGTTACATAGCGCTTGCTGGACAAGGGTTTGATTCCCAGCCGGTCGGAAGCTATTTCCTTAGAGTGGTTTTGCCTGGGGCTCTGATCCCCTGGTCGGTAAAAGAATGCAGATATTCATTTAGGAAAATACGTGGCTCATTGGAATATGAAAAACATTTAAAGGCCGATTCACACGAACCGTTTTCTTTCCGACAAGATGGCCGTTGTTAATCGGCGTCTAGCTTTCTTACGTGTATTCAAATGCAACTGTTCACTCGATCCGTTACCCAGACGTCCGAGTCGGCCCGGCTTTCTTTCCAAGAAACCTGGTCCGGTTTGACGGCCGTTAGCTATCCGTCGCAACCAACGGGTGGATGATGTTTTGTGTGACTGAGGACCTGTATCGTACCCGTTTGTTTTGTGGCCTACAACTCCGACTTTTCCTCATAGTATAGAGTCATAGAAATTAGTTATTTTGTTGTTTACACCATGTATGAGAGGTTAATTGAACGTGTATGAGGAGATATTTGACATGGCAAACAAGATGTATAGAAATAATATACATAAATAAAAGATATGGAAAATGAGTGGAGAGGCATTAAATAAAAACAGGTGAATTTATCATAATTCTAATATTCTTGGTTGTGCATAAAGTATAATGAAGTTGGATAACTTATTTTATCAACACAGTTATCAACCAATATCTTATAGTGTCCAAATTATCGTAATTTACTCGGTATTCACGTGACAGATTCTAAGTATACAATGAAAACCGCGCGCTGGTAAACGGATACGGAACGCCTCGTGTGAATGTACATTTTGACGGAGGTTAGCCACCACCAAGCCTGTCGGATATAAAACGAGTCGTGTGAATCGGCCTTAAATGTGAGAAATTTATCATATATATATATATATATATATATATATATATATATATATATATATATATATATATATATATATATATATATATATATTGAAAAAGAAAATTTTTTTATTATCCACTGAATAATATATAATTACATAATGAAATTCAGTTGTTAATCCCCGGTGTGGAGAAAAATAGTTGTCAAAGATAAGGCATATTTTTGTCTGAATAACAATGTGATATTTCAGAAAAGAAAAATAGGAAATGTAATCATATAAGTTTTCGATGTACAGTATATGAGCAACAAAATTTTTCTGAAGTTCTTTTTAATATATCGTAAATGGGTAAAATATAATTTTCCTTTCTTTAATGGTGTGGTATAAGTACTTTTACTATATTGTGGTGAATGGTTGCATATACTGTGCAAACCAAACTATCTTGTATCTTATTCATGCATTGAGTGTCATGAATGTGAATAAATAGGAAGTAAACATGAAACTTTTGCCCCATATTTGCTATGTTCGATCCTTAAATGACAATTAAGTAATTCTCGTGTTTCGCTCCTCAATGAGTAGTTCAAAGAGAACAATCTGTGATTACGGATGTGCCAGCGGGTTCCACTTCAAATAGGGAACTGAAATATTCCCTGGCTTTTCTAATATAGTTCGTGCTAAAATTCTTGGATATAAAAGCAGTGTATGTAATGTGACCTCGGTAGAGGTTCCATGGGGTTCCAGCTTCCTGCCCCCCCTGGCAGAGAAGTCCCAACAGGTTATACCAAAATTCAAATTGGTCATCGAAGGGCTACTCACCCTGCGGAGCGTTCGTGAAGAACTCAGAGACAAGACAGAATGGTCAATATTCTTGTAGAAACATTCTCAAGAGTAGATGAGTGATAGTTAATCACTATATTCCATGGTTAGAGAACAATCTGGTCTCGAAGGTATGGCGAAGGTAAGTATTCAATTAGGAATACTACACAGCATAGGTGAGTATATAATACAGACAAAATATATTATTCTTCTCATTTCAAAGGAAAGGGGTAAATGAAACTATGACGTTCATGTATTTCATAGTGTAAATAGGAGCGAAGAGAGACGCACAAGTAATAAAATAGTGTTGGAGCTCGGGCGGATACGAACATTGTTGCAGGGCCGTGTTCTAGGGCACGGGACTGGCAGGTTCCCGTGTCGATGAGACGTCTGTTAGCGACATCGACGAGGAGTCCATGGTGGGCGAGGAAATGCGCACCGATGAGGGGGCGATTGACGTCAGCGATAGCGAAGGGCAAAGTATACGAACGGCCCATGATAGATATCTTGAGGGTCTTGATTCCATAGCACCGTATGGGAGATCCGTTGGCGGCGATGAGTGAGGGAGCGTTTTTGTTGGGACCACGGTCTAGGTCGGACTTGGAAGGTGGGAACGTTGACTGCATTGCGCCGGTGTCCACCATGAGTCGACGGTTGGAAATGGTATCGAGGATATAGAAATCATTCTTGTTTTGGTTAACTGCGGCTGCGATGGTGGCAGGTGGATGCTTCTGGCGTCATCTTCTAGGGAAACTGCATGGTGCTCTACATTTCTTGGCATCACTGGCGAACTGTTGGTGGTAGAAGCACCATGCTGGGTTAGTCCTAGGGTTCGGTCGCGTCGGTTGCGGTGGTTTCTTTCTTGATAGAATGTTGATCTCGTCGTCCTCAAGGACCATTGCCGAGGAGTCAATGGAAGAGCAGCTGCTGAAGGAGGAGAATGGAGGCGGTGTTGACGATGATGCTCCGAGGCGAGATGCTTTGGAGGCCTCGTGGAGCTTCTGAGCCTTCGACAGGAGTTCTTTCATTGGAAGCGTGTCGGCGTCTGTCAATTGGGCCCGTACGTCCTGTGGTAGGCGTCAAAGAAAGATTTCGCGAGATAAGCTAATCTCACGTCGTCGGCCGTTGCTGTCTGTTTCGGGAAGCATAAGCAGGCCGGTTAGCTCGTCCCACGCCTCGACAGGAGAGGTGTCACCCATGGGCTTGCCGGCGAGGTCCAGTACTTTCTGTGCCCTCGCTGAGACGGAGAGGGAGTAGATACCGATGAGTTTCGTTCTCAGGTCGTCGTATGAAACTTGGCCGGCCTGGGCGTCAAGACATGAGGAAATCTTGTCGAATACCTCTTCAGGTATGGAGGTGAGAACGATGTCAGCCTTGGCGCAGGAGTCGCTGAGTCTAGCGACACGGAAGAGTATGTCCGCTCTCAGGAACAAGGAAGCGGTGTTTTGTTGAGAAAAGGGCGGCAGTTTGACTTTGGGCGTGGAGGCGAGGCCGTTGCGTGCGATGGGCGTGTTGCTTCCTGCATCGTGGCCAGACGATGAGTCGGCGAAGAGGTGAGAAGTTGATGTGTCGGTTAAGCTCATCCTACTGCCTTACTTTCACCGAAGTGTGGGAGAACCAAAGGCAGGCTCGTGCCTAAGGTAACGAAGTATGGAGAAGGTAGCATGGCCGTAATAAGTCCGTTAATGGCAAAGCCAAAACCGCTGATGCTACTTTCAACTCCAGGGTCACCAGTTGTAAGGACAGTGACACAAGCGTCACCAAGATCAACTGATACTTTATTCGAATGTGAACGGGAGTATATTACAAGGTGCACACGGAAAGGTAGGATGGCGCTGGCGCCAAATCAGATTGAAGTGCCCGCCAAAATATATGTGTTTTCTTACACTTACAAATATACAAATTATGAGTTAACAGAAACATGTAATGAAATGATACATATGTCAAAATGTAGCTCTGGTAGAGCGGAATATATATACATGGGAAACCACAGTGTGGTGAAAGGAGAATTCAAATAAATAAGTAGTTAGTCGATTTTCTGGACGACGAGGGGATTGGTGTCCTTATAAGTATTATATTTCACTTAAGTCTCCGCGATCTATCAACATTTATTTACAAATCTAATTATACACTTAAGATAAATAAGCCTCAATTTCTCATTCAAAATTCATATACGATATATTTCATGACACAATAACATTTAGATTTTTCGTGAGTAAGATCAAATACTTTATAAACGTTAGGTTTTTAATTCTTCCACGAGAAAAATGATATTAAAAATCTGTAATAAAAATTGGAATCATATATGTTGTCATTACGAATAAATTTCGATCTCCTAGCTTTAAATAATTCACATTTTCTCGAAATACCTTCCCTTGAACTAGGAATAACATTTCAATATGAAAAAATTTATGATTAGATTTTCAATTGACCTTCAAATAATATATTTTTATATGACAAATAAGTCTTCCGGAAACTTCTAAAACCTATCAGAAAGATAAAAAAATTATGTACTGTACTTCTTTATAATAACCATTATAAGTTTTTACGGTAAGTCTTCATAAAATTATTCATTTTCTTCAGAGAAATAAAAGATTTCCATTCAAAAAAAAAAAAAAAAAAAAAAAAAAAAGTGGGGGGGGGGGGTATCACGATTAGTACATACATCATAAAAAAACATTAAAGAATTCTATTTTTATTACTAAAATTCCACGTTTTAGACGAAATTATGTCACAATAGAGGAGAAAAGCTTCTTTCGTATTTTCAATTGCAATCTTCCTGCTACAATGCCAACGTTTATAAGCATCGGTGAGTAGTGAACAAGTGAGAGAAAAGAGATGATCAACAGGAACTATTTGAAGGAAATGAGGTCTTTAGCAGAAACATGAACACCTGGACCAGATGGGAGCAAGTGTTTCAATACTTTCAGTTGATATTTTACACTTCCTAATTTCCCATTCTACTGTGCTTACCTAAAATGCTATGAACAGAATAATGATAATTATTTTCCTTTAATTTTAGGAAGGGATAATAAACCGCCACATTCCATAAACACACACACTGACACACACACACACAAACTCACAAATATATATATATATATATATATATATATATATATATATATATATATATATATATATATATATATATATATATATATATATATATATATATATATTTGGGCTCAAGGCATGACGTCCTGGTGGAAGGATCCTTTTGGTAGCTTCCTTGGGTATATTAACTACAAGGATATTCCCAGAGAATTAAATCACAGGTTATCACAGAATTCTTACTTCTGGTGCGAGTATCCTAAAGGTTTCCCTTTAAGACATCGTATATCAACAGGGGACGCATGTATTAACACATCACATAGCTATCTGCACCCCATATAGAGTTAACACTTCAATATGGAAAGGCGGAGAATAACTGGGGAGCCGTTCCACAGTTACACTCGTCCGTGGCTACTTTTGGTACTCGAAACGTAAACAAACGGGCGCCATTGCTAAATGACGTCACGTCCGTCCTCATCCTTCTGCTTGTAGCTACCTTGCTTAGACGGATTTCCCCTTGTGCGATTTTCATCGACTTGTATCACCGTTATGTCTCTACCTTCAGCCTTGCCTTCTTCTGGAAAGTTGAGTACCAGGTCCAGTATTGTTTAAATAAACTCTGGCCGTAAAGTAACTTATACTTTTCGTAATATTTCGTGTATTGTGGCCGAGCTGTGCTGCTACCGGACATGCCATTTTATGGCGTCGCTGTTCTCTTGTATGCCTTATTTAGGTAGTCAGAACAGCTTTTTTCCGGCCTCTTAACTAATTGATATTATTAGTTATTAAGTCTTCATAGCTAGGAACTTCATATATCGTGTTCTAACGCTCTATTATCCGGTCATCGCTCGACCCCATACTAGATCGCTAGCTTAGCCCCTAGGCTAGATTGCCTAGCACTTGTGTTCATGCATGATATATTCCAGTGATCCTAGGTTAAGTTATGAAGATAGTGGCATTATTTATCATACTATTAACTGTGATGCAAGTGTTTTTCACCTTCAGGGACCATATAGGGGACCGGTTTGATTGCGTACCTTTCTAACCTAACCTAAATGTAGGAACCCCTATATGCTCCCTACATCCCCTGCCTACGGGCATTCCCTCTGCGCGGCCATGCTTCCCCTTCTATATAGGGGAATCTTGTCCACAATCAGAGTATTATCGCTTCTCTGTCTACCTTAAGGGAATGATCCCCCCTTAGGGTTGCGACCGAGAAAGAGGAACGGCTCTGTCCTTCCTCAGTTGCTTATGATTAGGTTACTTACCCTTCCATGCAACTTGTGATGTGTCTTTCAGCCTACCTAGCATGGGAATTAACACTCCTTATCTAGGTTAGGCCTCCGGGGGGGGGGGGGGGGGGGTGGCTAGTTCTGTACTTTTATAGTTTGAGACGGTACTCTTGCACCGTTCTCATTCTGGTTACCTACCCGAGGCTAGGGAGCATCCTCCCTTTCCTTGGTGGTCGTTCTTGTACAGAGCCTCTCCTATGGAAGACCCCTCTTCTTCTCCCTCCCCACCTATCCCTTTGGTGTAGGCTAGCCCATACATAGGCTGGCCTATACACATCTGTCCCTAGTCCTACAACTCCTCCCTTGGGTGGAGTGATAGGGCTATCTTGATGTCCTGTTGAGCAGGCCACTCTGGTACACATACCCTTCATAGCGTTCTATGGGGGTAGCCACTGGCAGCGATTTGTCCAGCAAGGGGTTCCCCCTCTTTAGTGTACTCTAACCCTCCCTTGGGCTACCCTGGCACCCGGCCGTCTGCCGGCCCCCTGCCATTGGATGCTAGGAGGATCTACTCCTATCATGGGTACACTCTCTCTGGAGGGATGCCGGAGGGGTATGTGGTCTTACCCCTCCAATCCCTCCTTATCTGTCTTTCTATCTACCCTGGTGCCGGTCCCTTGCCCCCTCTACTGCCGGCGATATCGTTCTACCCTTTGGTGACTCTCTCTCATAAGATACCCTCCCTCCTCTAAGTCGTCAGCCTTCTGTGTGCCGGGGAGCTGCCGCCTTCCGTCGGCATACAACCGATGACCCACCCCTCCCTTACCTAGTTTCGGTTGTCCGACCTTCGGGCTGGCCTCCGGCGTGCCGGCATTGGTTGCCGGCGGTCTGGGTATACCACCATATACTTCATTATCTTATGGACTGATCACTAAGCCGTCAGCCTTCGGCTGCTGGAGCCGCCGCCTCCCGCTGGCGTTCCTCCGCTGTGCCGGCGGTCGCCAATTTGGTATTATGCTTAGATTCTCAATGTGTCTGTCTTAAGGCCTTACACCCTGCTGGAGCAGTCTCCGGCGTGCTGTCGGCCTGCCGAAGCCCTCCAGAGGCACCAAGGGACCTGCACCCCTTCTTTTACCTGCCGACAACATGCCGACAGTCCTACCCTACAGCCAGATAGCTTAGCCACTTCTATAAATAGGTTTGTCTTACCATTCTACAAGTGGCTGTGCTGTCTTCTTGCCCATTACAATTTTCCAGCATACTCTGTGTGTCTTAGCACGGTCAGTTGCCGGAACCTAGATCTATATGGGGTCTCCCCTTTTAACCCAAGGAACTGAGTGGTCTCAGTTCCTGATACACCTCGCAGGCAATCTCTGCTAGAACTTAGCTTCTACCCACTATGGCGATCCATGTGGATTTCTGTTTTGTGTCCCTTGGTCACAAATGAATTTGCCTATTGATAAGGTTACGGTAACCGAATGGGGGATTCACAAGTATGTGTCTATCTACTTCCTTTCCCGCTCCTATTCTCAAAAATTACAATATTCATGAATTATTTTATGTTAGATGAATTTTGACTATTTAAAATTTAACCTTAGAGTAATGTAAGTCATTCTTATGCCTTCCATATAATCATGATCTCTTTCTTTTACAGGAGGAGTATATGAAGTGTGAACACAACTTCTGTGGAGTGAAACGCCCGGACTTCTACGGGCACAAGGCGTGTCGGACCCACGCCCCCTGCGCCTCCAAGAAAGGCGACCTGAAATACTAGGACCCGCAGCACTGTACAGCGTGCAAGAGTCGTCTGGTCGAACCGTTCGACGATCTTCCTTCAGCGGAGGTAAGGGACAACGCTTGGGAGAAGCTATGCAAGTGGGTGCGTGGCTTCCAGAAGAACGCCACTGGACCGTATCTCGGTACTGAAGATTTGAGGGCCTTGCTATTCCCGAAGGCATCGAAAGACTCAGTGGTCCCTAGTGATCAGATTCCTACAGTCCAGATAGTGGTGGAACCTGATGTTGTCATGGCCCAGTCCATGCATGAGTGCCGTCTAGATTCCGACAACGTGGAACGTATGTTGGAAGTGTCCGAAACAACGGAGAGGAACCTCATGGGCGAGGAGCTCGACTATGAGGAAGATCAGGTGGAATACCCTGATTCGGAGCAAGAGGTCGCTCCCACTCCTACCCCTGCACCAACTCCTACACCGACCGAGGAATCCCTTCCTTCAACGTCTGCCACCCCAGACCCTATCCCATCAGGCACTCAGGAGATCTTCAAGATGCTTGAAGCCCTCATGGATAAGAAACTTCGCGAGACCCACAAGCTATTCAGGTCCAACCTCGGAAGTTCTAAGCAACCGAAAAGGATTTCGGTTTAGGACCTCCCTGCCTGCTCGGATACTAACCCATGGAGGTATGCCGAGCACATGCCGATCACCACAGGCAAGATCTTCATCAGTGAGAAGGTCGGTTCGATCACGTCGGAAGAAGTGGAGTTCTTCCCGAACTTTGAGGCTTATCCGGACTGCTACGTCCGACTCAGGTCCGAACCTGCCTCTAAAGAAGAGACCGAACCGAAGGAGGTAATTGTGTTCGATCTCTCGAAGGCCCAGGCTATGCTAGCCAACACGGTGAAGCGTAGGGGCTTCACCAATTCCAAGATGCTGGCGCTTAGTAAAAAGCACCCAACCTTCGTCGCACCGGACAATGCGACCTTCCCCTTTATTGGAAAGGCCTTCACTGCGGTACTGAAAGCAGTGGAAGAAGGCAAACCTTGCCCTGTACTGGAGGAGTGCAGGCTCTTCTCCCTGACTACTCCCCTTGATGATAAACACTGGAAAGACGTCCAGTCGACATTCACAGTGGGGAAGCTAGAGCCTGACGTTGCTGGTCGTCAGTTTAATGAGGACCTCCCAAAACTCAAAGATCACCTCCTTCGTAGGAAACAAGATACGAAGGAAAGGCTTGCCGCATCAATGTCCCTCCATGTACAGCTTGAAGTCATGGCCGGTGACACTAGGGTTCCAGACTTCTACATGGTCCTTGCCAAAACGCATTTGGCAACGGTCATGAAGGACCTGTACAACTTCACCACGGCTCGCAGAGCCTGTCTTGAATTCGTGTTCGCAAGCGCTACAGTGAGACACGAACCCCAGAGGCTGATTTCCTCCAACATCTGGGGTAAACACCTCTTTCCCTCCTCCCTCGTGAAAGAGATCGCCGACAAAGCCGCCACGGAGAACATGAACCTTCTCCGAAAGTGGGGCATGTCGAAGAAAAGGAAATCCTCTCAGGACGACGGCCCTCAACCTAAGAGGAAACCTCAGAAACCAAAATCCCAGCAACGTCAACAGAGACGGTAGTTTCCGGGTTCTGCTACTCCCCAAGTGGCAGCTCAGCCACAACAGACCTTTCAGCTGATCACCCAACCGATGGTCTCTCAGTCACCGGTCTTCACCCCTGCATTTGAGCAGCAAACCACTACCTTCCGTCCCAAAGGTAGAGGCTCAAGCAGAGGTTCAGGCAGAGATGTGTCTCGCCGCCCCTCCAGAGGCAGAGGAGGAAGGGGAGCTAGTGGCTGTGGTAGCAAACCCTCGGGATGCCAGAAGCAATGAAGTGCTTCCAGTGGGAGGAAGACTGCGCCAATTCCAGGATCGTTGGACCTTCGATCCCTGGGCACACAGCCTCGTCAAGAAGGGAGTAGGCTGCAGCTGGACACAACAAACCCCAGCCTTCCAGCAATTCTTCCAACAGTCAACCCCCCTCCTGGAAGAATAAGTCCTAGAACTCTTGAACAAGGAGGTGATAAGGAGGGTAAAGTCAACCAGGTTCCAAGGGAGACTATTTTGCGTCCCCAAGAAGGACTCCGACAAACTCAGTCATTCTAGACTTATCCCCCTCAACAAGTTCATCGCGAACAACAAGTTCAAGATGCTGACTCTTCAACAAATACGGACCCTCCTGCCTCAAGGGTCCTACACGGTCTCTATAAACCTGGTGGATGCCTACTGGCATGTTCCAATGAACCATCATGCTTCCTCCTACCTAGGATTTCAACTCCAAAGGGAAATTACGCCTTCAGGGCCATGCCCTTCGGGCTCACCGTGGCCCCACGGATCTTCATCAAACTGGCTGACGCCAAAGTTCAACAGCTCCGCCTTCGCGGCGTCCAGGTGATGGCCTACCTAGACGACTGGCTGGTCTGAGCGACATCACCCAGTTCCTACAACACCTGGGATTCAAGATAAACACCAAGAAATCTCGCCTCTCTCCAGCTCAGAAATTCCAATGGTTAGGAATCCATTGGGATCTTCAGTCACACCGCCTCTCAATCCCACAGAAGAAAAGGAAGGAAATGGCAGTGTCTGTCAAAAAACTGCTTAATCCAAACGGTTCTCAAGATGACAGCAGGAACAAGTTCTAGGCTATCTACAGTTCGCCTCTGTGACAAACCCAGTGCTTCGTGCATAGCTAAAGGATGCCGCGGGAGTCTGGAGATGTTCTGCATCCATCGCTCGAAGAGACCTCAAGAGACGGCTCCCAAAAAGACTTCGGTTACTCTTAAAGCCGTGGTCGGAAGCAAAGGCCCTGAAAAGGTCCATTCCTCTTCAACACCCACCTCCATCATTCAACATCCACACGGACGCTTCGCTGGAGGGTTGGGGAGGTCACTCCCACCAACGATAGGGTCAAGGGACATGGTCTCCCCTATTCAAGACGTTTCACATCAACATCTTAGAGGCCATGCGGTCCTTCTCACTCTGAAGAAAATCTCTCCGCCTCCCGCGATCCACATCCGTCTGACTCTGGACAACTCGGTGGTAGTCAGATGTCTCAATCGTCAGGGCTCGAGATCGCCCCAGATAAATCAGGTACTTCTTCCGATCTTCCGTCTGGCAGAAAAGAAGAAATGGCACCTGTCTGCAGTTCACCTACAAGGATTCCGCAATGTGCCGGCGGACACTCTATCAAACCCAATAGAGTCAGAATGGTCTCTAGACGCAAGATCCTTCTTCATCTGTCGCCAAGTCGCGGAACTTCAGATCGATCTCTTCACAACGAGCAAAAACAATCAATTTCCTCGTTATGTGGCCCCGTACGAGGACCCCAAGGCAGAAGCAGTGGATGCCATGTCACTGGATTGGAACAGATGGTCTAGGATATACCTGTTCCCTCCCACCAACCTTCTGCTGAAAGTCCTCTCCAAACTGAGAACCTTCAAAGGAACAGTGGCCCTAGTGGCTCCCAAGTGGCCCCGGAGCAATTGGTACCCCCTGGTCCTGGAGCTGCAGCCCAAGCTGATCCCCCTCCCGGGCCCAGTTCTCTCTCAGCAAGGACAGAAGTCGACTGTCTTCGCGTCATCACTGAAAGTCAGGGACCTTTATCTCATGATTTTCTCTCCCTAGCCGCGAAAAAAAGGTTTGTGATCTTGAAGAAAAGTCTAGACTTCCACGAGGAATACAAGACCGAATCCACACGACGGCAATACGAATCATCCTGGAGAAAGTGTATCTCGTTCGTCAAAACAAAAAACCCTATGGAAATCCCCATTGATTTTTGCATGTCCTTCTTCATTCACCTTCATGGACAAGGCTTAGCAGCCAACACGATTTCTACCTGCAAATCGGCTTTGACTAGACCGCTACTGTACGCCTTCCAGATTGATCTGTCCAGCGATATCTTCAATAAACTACCAAAGGCATGCGCTAGACTACGCCCAGCACCTCCGCCAAAACCTATCTCCTGGTCCCTGGACAAGGTGCTCCATTTTGCCTGTAACTTGGACAACGATTCGTGCCCTCTCAAGGATCTGACTCAAAAAGTTATATTCCTTTTTGCTCTCTCCTCGGTAGCCGGAGTCAGCGAAATAGTGGCATTATCAAGAGATAAGGGTCATATCCTGTTCACAGATACAGGAAAACTTACCCTCTTCCCTGATCCGACGTTTCTCGCAAAAAACGAATTACCCACCAAGAGATTGGGCCCCTGGAGAATCTGCCCCCTGAGGGAAGATGTCTCTCTATGTCCAGTAGAGAGTCTGAAGGTCTATCTTCGAAGATCTTCAGACTTTGGTGGAGGCCAACTCTTCAAAGGAAAAACATCGGGTAGCGACCTGTCACTGAAACAACTAAGAGCGAGAATCACCTATTTCATTCGCAGAACGGATCCTGACAGTACACCCGTAGGTCACGATCCTAGAAAAGTCGCATCTTCTCTGAATTTCTTCCAGAATATGGATTTAGAAAGCCTCAAGAGCTTCACAGGATGGAAATCTTCGCGCGTTTTCTTAAAGCACTATTGGAAGCAAGTGCATGAAGTCAAACATTTCGTGGTAGCCGTAGGTAGCGTTATGAAACCTGCAGTTTAACTCTGCATAGAACAGCGAGTTACTTGTCACTTTAACTCTACGGGTGCCTGTGTTGACCTTCGTGTGATACATAGTGATTACATGGACACTTGGTGTTTCTAATAGACTGTTCTTACCAAGGTGAAATGTCATAGACTTCACATGAGTGCCACATGCCTAAGGGCATGATGTGTTTTTTCCTTTGTTAAAGACTGACGTTCCTCTGGAACTTGTGCTTTCTGAATTTTGAAATTTCTTTCAGATTCAAGACTGAAGTCTCCTAATTTTTATGTACATTATTTATTATTGTAAACTAACTTTACATTCCTTATTGCATTTATTACTACTATAACCTGCAATTTATGAAATAAAATGTCTATTTTATTACTTGTGCGTCTCTCTTCGCTCCTATTTACACTATGAAATACATGAACGTCATAGTTTCATTTACCCCTTTCCTTTGAAATGAGAAGAATAATATATTTTGTCTGTATTATATACTCACCTATGCTGTGTAGTATTCCTAATTGAATACTTACCTTCGCCATACCTTCGAGACCAGATTGTTCTCTAACCATAGAATATAGTGATTAACTATCACTCATCTACTCTTGAGAATGTTTCTACAAGAATATTGACCATTCTGTCTTGTCTCTGAGTTCTTCACGAACGCTCCGCAGGGTGAGTAGCCCTTCGATGACCAATTTGAATTTTGGTATAACCTGTTGGGACTTCTCTGCCAGGGGGGGCAGGAAGCTGGAACCCCATGGAACCTCTACCGAGGTCACAATACATACCTCTATTCAAAGCCCTTGGCACTTACTCTAATAAGGGGAAATCTTCCATGATACATCGATTCTCTGGTACTCTTCCATCAGGACGTCATGGCTTGAGCCCAAAAAACGGATTTTGAGCGAAGCGAAAAATCTATTTTTGGGTGAGATAGCCATGACGTCCTGATGGACCCTCCCTTCTATTCTAGTCTATCCTTTCAGGCCCTGCCCTGTCCTGCTGTATCATGGAGATTAGCAAGGAGCTGGCATCAGGATAAGGACGGACGTGACGTCATTTAGCAATGGCGCCCGTTTGTTTACGTTTCGAGTACCAAAAGTAGCCACGGACGAGTGTAACTGTGGAACGGCTCCCCAGTTATTCTCCATCTTTCCATATCGAAGTGTTAACTCTATATGGGGTGCAGATAGCTATGTGGCGTGTTGATACATGCGTCCCCTGTTGATATACGATGTCTTAATGGAAACCTTTAGGATACTCGCACCAGAAGTAAGAATTCTGTGATAACCTGTGGTTTTATTCTCTGGGAATATCCTTGCAGTTAATATACCCAAGGAAGCTACCGAAAGGAACCTTCCATAAGGACGTCATGGCTATCTCACCCAAAAATAGATTTTTCGCTTCGCTCAAAATCCATTATATATATACAGTGAACCCTCGCTACTTTGCGGTTCGATCATCGCAGATTCACCACTTCGCGGATTTTTTTCATAACCCATGTATATACATATATCTCGGATTTTCCGGAAATTTCGAAAATACCGCGATGTGACCGATGGTGCGAGATTGGAGAAAGTAAGGAAAATTGAATCATGATTGATTTTCAATATAAATGAAACTTTGAGGAACAACAAAGATATTTGTTAGAGAGATAGAGAGAGGTAAGGAATGGGAGGTAGTGAAAAGGACCCCGCAGAGAGAGAGAGAGAGGTAGAGAGAGAGAGAGGTAGAGAGAGAGAGAGAGAGGTAGAGAGAGAGAGGGGTAGAGAGAGAGAGAGAGATAGAGGGGGGTTTAAATGTAATAAAAAAAATTGCTAGGTTATAACACATTGGTGCTTATGTAATATCAACTGTTACTGTAGACGGTTTGAATAAGTTAAGAAATGGTATAAACGATACTTTGTCAGTGTATTCATACACTCTCAAGAGCGGCAGCTACAGTAGATGTCAGCTGATCTAATCACAGCCAAAAGTAAAACAAAAAGAAGTCAACAATACTCGATATTTAAAACACACCCGAAATTTAAAAAGCAAAGTACACGCTTTCTTAATGTGCAATTAACTATTCAAATAGTAGCAATTTTCTAGAATAAAATGATGTTTCCCAAAAAATAGTGGCTTGCTGATGAAATCGGATGCCGTATTTTTAGCTATGATTGAAATGGATGTAGACTCGGCATAATTTTTTCGTTTCTTTTTTAATTGACACTAACAAAACTAATTTTTGTTTCTTCATCTAAATGTAAGTACTGTATAACACGAAGAGAGAGAGAGAGAGAGAGAGAGAGAGAGAGAGAGAGAGAATGAATCAGCTGTTGTAATCAAATGGCATGTTTCTGTTTCGTGAGAATTTCATCGCCACGACTATAACAACAACATACTGTACTGAACTTTACAGTATTATACAGACTACTATAATATGATAAAGTAAAATATTTTTAATATAATTTAAATGATATGGAGCTATTTTTTTTTTAAATTTACATTTATGTATGTAAAACAACTCTCTCTCTCTCTCTCTCTCTCTCTCTCTCTCTCTCTCTCTCTCTCTCTCTCTCTCTCTCTCTCTCTCTCTCTCTCTCTCGTAAATTGTTTTCCTGCTTTGCTTCATATGTATGATTCTATATAGATACGGTAAATAATATTTGTATTAACATATTTTATAAAAGCTTTTACAGTAATATCATTATTTATCACATTCATCATGAGGTTAAATACCTTCGTTTGTTTACTGAGCGTACTTTTTGACGCCGTCGTTTCAGGCAGCGTCATAAAGAAAAACATTTCATTTGGGAGTCCTAAGAAAAATTAAGTAAAACCTTGGTAATAACAAAATCAACATACTGTACTGAATAATCAATATAATCGATGCAAAAACTAACCTATACACAGATGTGTAAATGCGTTTGTTTCTTCATTATGATTAGAGATAAACGTAAACATAACATTGGTTGCCATTTTTTATCGTGCTTTTTGGCGTGTTTAGGAAACGCATAATATAAAATTGCCTCTATTATTTGTGCCTGTTTTAGTTTAGGGTACTGTAGTACATGCAATAAGTGTTCTGTACATTAAAGGGTAGTTTGTTAACAGTACTACAAACAAGGGAAGGTTTTAAAAATCTGAATATACATGTTAAATAAATAGGTAAATATGGTGTCACTACGCGGATTTTCACCTATCGCGGTCGGGTCTGGAACCTATCTACCGCGATAAACGAGGGTTCACTGTATATATATATATATATATATATATATATATATATATATATATATATATATATATATATATATATATATATATATATATATATATATATATATATATATATATATATATATATATATATATATATATATATATATATATATATATATATATATATATATATATATATATATATATATATATATATATATATATATATATATATATATATATATATATATACACACACACACATATATATATATATATATATATATATATATATATATATATATATATATATATATATATATATATATATATATATATATATATATATATATATATATATATATATATATATATATATATATATATATATATATATATATATATATATATATATATATATATATATATATATATATATATATATATATATATATATATATATATATATATATATATATATATATATATATATATATATATATATATATATATATATATATATATATATATATATATATATATATATATATATATATATATATATATATATATATATATATATATATATATATATATATATATATATATATATATATATATATATATATATATATATATATATATATATATATATATATATATATATATATATATATATAATTTATATATATATGCCCATGAATGAAGTCAGTGTGTTTGAAGTCGAAACTATGCTCAAAACACTAACGATAGGGAAAGCCCCTGGATACGATGGAATAACCGCCAAGATGGTACTGGCCGAAAATGAAGTGATTTCCAGACTACTTAAAAGATTATTTTGTAAATGTGGCACGGAGAGGCATAACCTCATGAATGGGAGTTAGGAGTGTTGGTGAAAATGGCAAAGGAGGGAAAACTGACTAATTGCAATAATTACATAGGCATGCCACTTACATCAATTGTTATAAAAATATATGTTATGCTTATTCTCAGGAAACTGGAGAGAAAGATTGATGAAAAGCTGAGAGTTGAACAAGCAGGATTTTGAAAATGTAAAAATTGCACTAACCAAATTTTCCTTTCGGGACATGTACAGCAATGAGTAGAATATAGAAATCTACTTTCATTGGCATATTTGGACTTTAAAAAAGCCTTCGATAGTGTGCACCGGTCAATTTTGTGGAGAGTCCTGCGATATTATGGAATTCCTCTTAAATATGTAAATTTGATTAAGTATGTTCATGCGGATAACATGTATAAAGTTAATATTTATGGAGTCTTTCCAAATGAATTTCAAGCGAACAGCAGAGTAATCCAAGGGAATGTGTTGTCACCTATGTTGTTTTTCCTCCTCATGGATTTCGTAATGCGTAGAGTAGTTGGATATAGTGAAGAAGGATTGGACTGGATTGGGTATAGGAATTTAGCAAACCTAGAATATGCTGATGATGCGGTCCTTGTTAGCAAAACATAACAGGAATCACAATGCTTGCTCACCAGAATGCATGCAATATGAAACGAGTCTGGACTGAATATGAATAGAAGCAACGAGATAATGAGAACTGAGCATGGAATATGAAATATCATTGGAAGGAGAAAGGATTAATGAGGTAAAATCATTTAAGTGTTTAAAAGAACTACGATATTCAATACTGGTTCTTTAGAATTCAGTGTTTAGTGAAAGATTGGAAAAAAAAAAATCAGACAATGACTGGGTCAAGTGAAAATTGGAAATTAAATTGCATTAAATTACAAATAAAAATGAGATCGGTGTTACTCTATGAACATGAGTCATGGTAGGACAATGAAACAATGTACAATAGATTCAGTCGATTTGAAAACGAAGCACTCAGAAGGATACTTTGAGTTAAATTGCAGGACAGTATTAAAAACGAAACTATAAGTGAGATTACTTGAGGGCCATATCTGTATGACATCATGATAAGGGGTAGATGCAGATGGTTTGGGCATGATCTTCACATTCCAAAAGAGAGTTCGGCAAATGTTCAGCAGGCCTACCCAAGACATTAGAAGAGTTGAACGACCCAGATCTACATGGCCGAGGACTACTAAGTGAGAGAAGGGAGATGTGGAGTGGTGAGGTATTGAATTAAAAGCTCGAGATAGAAACGATTGGCGAAATATAACCCAGGCCTTTGCGACAATAGTCGTGAGAGATGATATATATATATATATATATATATATATATATATATATATATATATATATATATATATATATATATATATATATATATATATATATATATATATATATATATATATATATATATATAGAGTGGATACAAAGTAACATACTATTTATTTGCTCAAATGTAGGTTCATGTTTGCATAAAAGCGCAACATTTAAATATTTAGAACTCAATATGTAATTCATAGAAGCAAAGGATGCTCTGAAACAAATGCAGAAAGTACAGATATATATATATATATATATATATATATATATATATATATATATATATATATATATATATATATATATATATATATATATATATATATATATATATATATATATATATATATATATATATATATATATATATATATATATATATATTCTCAGTATGTTACAGGTACTAGAACATGATTTTCTTTTCTTAGTTATTTCATTTCCTTCATGCAGTATTTTTTGAAATAATTTTTTTTCCTCTTTCTTACATGTAAACGCTATATGTTGTTATCGTAAATAGTAATGACATTTGGCTTATATATATATATATATATATATATATATATATATATATATATATATATATATATATATATATATATATATATATATATATATATATATATATATATATATATATATATATTCCTTTCTATCTTCGCTCTCCCCTCGCACTGACAGCAATTTGCAATAACATGTCTGCCTATTAACTGCCTTGTTAACTGTTAACAGAACAGGTTGCTGGTTGGACAAGAAATAGCATGCTGTATTCCGTGACCTTCTTACCGGGACTTAGTGTGTTTATAAACTCGATGTTCTGTAATAAAGTTACTTAGTTGCTTTCATCTTGCCTTCTGAGTCACAACCTACTCTTGGCTCGTCATATTGGTGACCCGAGAATTCGACCTGCTCCTCCCGCCTTCCCCCCTCACTGGTACTATGGCGTACTCGGCGGAAATTGGCGCCGCCTCATTCAAACATTCATCGCTCGCCAGTAGAGAGGTGTTTGCTTACTTTCAGCATGCAGAAGTCCAGTCCCGCATAAAGGGCAGGACTCGCTCAACCACTAGAGGAGATTATGTTCTTATGGCGATACCCGAGGATACCTTCCCGGAAATTTCCGACTGGCTTTGTGAACAATGAGGAACCCCAATAGCATATGACGCACTGAAAACATACCTTCTGCACCAGTATTCGCCGTCGCCAGCCGCCCGTATAGCAAAGCTTTTTCAGCTCTCTCAACAATGGTTGGGGGACCAAAGGGCTTCGCTCGCCCTCAGGGAAATAACCTGTATCGCTCGCCTGCAGCCTGCCGCAAACGGCTCTCCTCGAGAGGTGAACCTACTTCTTGCCCTTTGGGTATGACGTTTACCCTAACCTGTACGCCCGGCCATACCCAATGTCGATAGTTTACCCATAAAGAACTTGATGACCAAAGCCGACGCCCTTATGGACAGCCACTTCACGACCTTCAAGACCTCCATCAATGCCTCCACTCCTGACAAAGAGGACACCTATTCAACGTCAACCAAACCTGACGTGAATGCCGTAAGACACACACGCCTACCCCATGACGTGCCGGAGCGGAGACAAAGACACCCATTACCCACCACTCTCTCATGCCCAAACCAACGACTTCTAGAGCCATTTACAGCCGCCCATCAGCCGTAGTTTTGTTATTTCCACTCCAGATTCAAGGCTGCCATGAGGAAAAGTGCCAAGCATTGTCATTGGCCAGAAAATGTCTAAGTAGGCCATTACTCATGGCGGTGGCTTCCGGTGTTGCTATTTATTTTTCTTTTTACATGAAGCAGGAACGAGAGTGCGAATTATGGTAGATATAGGAGCTTCTCATTCTCTTCTGCCAACGGAACTCCTCAGGACACGACATAGTCTACCTAAGTCAGTCGATATCCAATTGTAGCAGCCAAAAGATCTGAGATACCCACATACTGTTACAATAACCTCCCATTATCTTTTGGAAACGGTAAATTTCATTGGAAGCTTTTCGTTGCTAACATCACATTGCCAATCCTTGGTGCGGAATTCCTCTCTCATTTCCATCTTCTGGTCGATGTCACCAACCGATGATTGGTCAACGTAGACTCGTAATTGTCGACAACTCTTCAACCCGCCCACTCCAACCTCGCTCTCCACATCAGCGCACCCGCTGATGGTTATGACCACCTCCTCACATCGTACCCATAAGTTATCCGTACAGAACTTCGCCAAACCCCAACGGCTTCTTCCAAACAAGTTATTTATCACCATATCAGGACGACTGGGAGGTCCCAAACAGACGTTTGCCGAAATGGAAGAAATGGGCCATTGATAAAAGACCTCCAGCCCCTGTTCGTTACCCCTACACATTGTCCTGAAGAAAGATGGCTCCCTCCGTCTGAACATACAAACAAGACCAGATCACTACTCCCTCCCAGACATCACCGACACTGACCTCCTCCCTGCAGAAATTGAAGGTTTTTTCCATGCTCGACCTCCTGAAGAGGTATTGTACAGGTACCTATGAACCCAGAAGACATCCCTAAAACTGCCATCACCACTCCCTTTGGTACATTCACCTTCAATTACTCTTGTTTTGGACTCCGTAATGCTGACCCACTTTTCAACGTATCATGGACGGTATCTTAGGCGACCTCCCCTTTTGTGTATGCTACGTGGACAACATTCTTGTGATTTCTTCCTCAAAATAGGAACACCTCCATCACCTGCACATCATGCTTAACCGCCTGCAACAAAACGGCCTTGTAGTCCGGTACGCCAAGTGTACCTTTGGTGCCAAGGAAGCGTCGTTCTTAGGACACGGCATCACTCCTGAAGGAGTCCATCTCCTCCCTGAGAAAGTAGCAGCCATTCAGAACTTCCCCATGCCCTTGACCGTCGAAGCACAGCAGGAGTTCTTGGGCATGGTCAACTATTATCACTGTTTTCTGCCAGTCATTGCTACCACTCTTTCTCCCTTCTACACCTCTCTCAAGTGCAAGACAAAAGACTTGAAGTGGGGTCACCTTCAAGGAGCAACATTCTGGAATGCAAAGAATGCCCTATCAATCGCTTCTGCTCTTACTTTTCCTGTCCTTCATGCCAATCTTCTTCTCTCCGCCGGTGTCAGCAACATCGCTATTGGAGCAGTCCTCTAATAGGTGGCCAACGGCTCGCCCCGCCCATTGGCCTTCTTCAGCAGAAAACTGTCCAAGGCAGAATCGAGTTATTCTACCTTTCGTTTGTGAATTGCTGGCAGTGCACTTGGCTGCCCGTCATTTTCACCATTTCTTAGAAGGTATGCCCTTTGTCATTCGTACAGACCACATGCCTGTGTTGCACGTCTTCACTCGGCAGTCAGACGCCCGGTCCGCCCATCAACGCTGACATATCTCTGCCATGGCTGAATACAATTGCACTCTTCAAGCCTTCCCTGGGAAAAAAAGTTCCGCTGCCGAAGCCCTGTCAAGAAACACGTTGGCCGCTGTTCAACTGGGATTGGATTACAACACTTTGGGTGAAACCCACCACCAGGATCTAGAGTATCAAGAATGTAGGAAATCCTGCACATCCCTTCGTTGGGAAGACGTCACCTTTGATGACTCCAGCACCACCCTCCTCTGTGACCTCACTACTGGTAGACTGCAACTGTGCATTCCTGTTCCCATGCGCTGATAGGGGTTTGATTTCATTGACGGCCTTTCACATCCCTCGCACCGTTCTACTGCACAGCTGCTGAAGACAAAGTTCATTTTGCACGGCATTACTAAGGATGCTAAGGATTGAGTCCACACCTGGACTTCTTGCCAAACTTCCAAAGTACATTGACACATGGACTCAGGAGTGGGCACATTTCCTGAACTTCAGCGTCGTTTCGCCTTCATTCACATAGACGTTGTAGGCCCCCTACCCACATCACAAGGACATAGTTACCTGTTTACCATCATCGACCGCTCCAGTCGTTGACCTGAAGCCATTCCCATAGAAACTGCAACGTCCGCCTCATATAGAGCTGCCTTACTATCACAATGGATAGCAGGATTTGATATCCCTGAGCATATTACTTCGTACTGTTGTACCACTTTCACCTCTCAATTGTGGACATCATTAGCGAATCTCCTAGGCATCACCCTACATCAAACAACTGCCTAAAACCCAGCTGCCTATGGAATGGTTAAACGTTTCCATCACACCCTCAAAGCAGCTTTGATGTCCCGCCGCAAAGACTCCAACTGACTTACTTAGATTCCCTGGGTCCTCCTTGGACCAAGGACCACTCCTAAATACGCTCTGAACGTCTCGGCCAATGAAATGATGTATGGCGACACGTTGGTTGTCTATGCCCATTTTTTTTTCCCTCTTCAACCTCCTACGACGATCTCCAGTGCATACGTCAGGTCATTGAAAAATTTGCTACATGACGTCAGACTTACAAACTTCCATCGAAGCATCACATACCAATAGACTTGCGCTCTGCAACCCACGTCTTCCTACACAAAGACACTAACAAGCCAGCACTAACGCCCCCTTGGGCCCTTTCCATGTGATCCGACGCAATCTGAAAGCATTCCTGTTAAACATACGTGGCAAAGAAGACTGGATCTTCATTGATCGTCTAAATCCGACTTATCTCCTGCCAGATGACCCGCCTTCAGTTCACCTCTCTAGAATAGGGCGCTATATTTAACATGCACGGTATGTCATTTTGAGGAGGGGGGGGAACCCTATACCACCCATGTGTCACACGATCTACATAGTAACCACATTTCTCTTTTTTTGTATATTTTATCCTTTGTATCTTTTCTCTCCCCTCGCACTGATAGGAACTTGTAATAAAATGTCAGCAAATCTAGTTGTTAACTGTTAACTGGATCGGTTGCCTGTTGGACAAGAAATAGCATGTTGTATTTTGTGACCTTCTTACCAGGTCTTGGTGAGTATATAAACTCAATGTTCTGTAATAAGGTTACTCAGTTGCTTTCATCTCGCCTTTTGAGTCATAAGCTACTCTTGACTCTTCACTATAACCATATTCAATTTCCAATAAATATTCGCTATTCCTAATTCTGTCTATAATATATTAATCAGAATATATAACTTCTACCAATTTCTTCTTTAACATTTTTATTAAATGGCTTTATAACTGCCTTTGAACCTATTTCTTTACCTTTTTCCTAATTAATGATTAGAAAGAAAGTAAAGTCGAAACTGAAAAAATCATCATCAATGAAATATTCCCACTGGTAAACTCAATTTCCTTGTTCTGAGCCTTTTAACGGGAAAGAAATATGTTCGTTCCAATTTGTGATATTACAAATTTCATGACATATTTGCTCTTGATACGAGAGGGATAACAAAAAAAACCATCACACAACAAAGGCAAGTGAATATAACTTGCTCATTATTATAGTGGCAGCTGCTTCATCAAATACACTACGGAATGCTTCTCTAAAATCAATTTAATATATCTGTCAGGGTTTTACTAGCTAGCTATTGTATCACTTGTGTGTCACACGATAGTACATGGTAACGACATTTCTATTTTTTGTAAATACTATCCTTTGTATCTTCGCTCTCCCCTCGCACTGACAGCAACTAGTATTAATACGTCTGCCTGTTTCATTGTTAACTGTTAACAGAACCCGTTGCCAGTTGAACAAGAAATAGCATGTTTATATTTTTTTGACCTTCTTGCCAGGACCTGGTGTGTATATATACCAGATGTGTCTATAATAAAGTACTCAGTTGCATTCATCCTGCTTTTGAGTCACAACTTACTCTTGGCACTTCACATTGGTGACTCCTGAAGTCAACTCTTTCCTCCCACCTTCCCTCCTCCCTCACTGTTACTATGGCCCCCCATTTAAAACTTTCATCGTTCGACAGAGGAGAGGCGTTTGCTTGGTTTCGGTGGGCAAAAGTCCAGTTCCGCCTCAAGGCCATGACTCGCTCAACCAACAAAGCAGATTTTGGTTCTCGCTGAGATGCCCGAGAACACCTTCCTGGAAATCTGCAACTAGCTTTGCGAGCAAAGAGACACCCCAATAGCATATGACGCTCTCAAAATTGTACCATTTGCTGCGGTACTCACCATCGCCAGCCACAAGTATAGCAAAGCTTTTTCAGCGGTCTCAACAACCATTAGGGGACAAAAGGGCCTCGCTCACCCTCAGGGATATGACCAGTATCGCCCGCCTGCAACCCGCAGCAGACGGCTCTCCTCGTGAGGTGAACCTACTTCATATTCTTTGGGTACGCTGTTTTCCCGAGTCTGTATGCCCTGCCATACCCGATGTTGATAGTTTACCCATAAAGGACTTGATGACCAAAGCCGACGTCCTTATGGAGAGCCACTTTACGACCTTCAAGACCTTCAACGCCTTCACTCCTGCCGAAGAGGACACCTATTCAACATCAACCAAAGCAGATGTGAATGCCGTAAGACACACACGCCTACCGCGTGACATGCTGGATCGGCGACAAAGTCCCCTATCACCCACCACTCGCTCATGCCCCAACAAACGACTTCTAGAGCCACTTACTGCCGCCCAATATCCGCAGTTTTGATACTACAACTCCAGATTGTAGGCTGCCGCGAAGAAATAGGCCGAGGATTGTCAGTAGTCAAATAGTGTGTAAGTCGGCCATCGTTCGCGGCGGTGGCCTCCCGTGTTTCTAATCTTTTCCTTTTACATGATGCAGGAACGGGGGTTAGATTTTTGGCAGACACGGATGCTTGTCCTTCTCCTTTGCCAAGGGAACTCTTCAGGAAACGACGTAGTCTGTTTAAGTCTCCTAACATCTCTCTGGTAGCTGTCAATGAATCTGCGATACCCACCTACGGTTACGAGAACCTGACATTATTGTTTGGAAACGGCAAATTTAATAGGAAGTTTCTCGTTGCTGTCGTCACATTGCCAATCCTTGGTGCGGATTTCCTCTCTCATTTCCACCTTCTGGTCGATGTTGCTCACCGACGATTGATCAACGCACACTCGTACTTGTTGACACCTCTTCAACCAAGACCCTCCTACCTCACCCTCCACATCAACACACCCACGGATGACTACGCCCACCTCCTCATGTTGTACCCAGAAGTTTTCCGTCCAGAATTTCGCTAAACG
>NC_090733.1:37391082-37403582 GCF_036898095.1 Palaemon carinicauda
GCCAAACTCAGACACCAATCATCCTTTGTAAATATATAGCTCAAACGAGATTAGTAAAGACCATTCCTTTGACAGCTGCATCCCTCAAGCTTATATTCTAACACTTAGTTTTGAATCTTAAACGCACCATCTCTTAGCATTTTTGACCGATTGTGTTCACTCATTCCAAAAAAAAACGTCATTTTGTTTATCGTGGCCAATGGACGCATCCACCGGCAGACCAAGCAACTTCACCCTACTAAATCCAAGATCAAAGAGAATGGATAGGAATGATGAAGACACCAGGAGCAAAAAACCCATTAACGAAATGGAGCGCTGTAAACAGTAGATTGTTACTTGCAAAGTTAAAATCAAAGCAGTGCAATATGAGTATTGTAGTTTTCAATGCATCAGCAAAGCATTCCCTAGAATAAAAGAAAGATGAAAATAACGAGGAATTGTAGATTGTTAAATAAGATCTCAGAGAGGTGTATGGAAATTGTGATTGGAGACTTTAATACTAAAGTTGGAATGATTCAAGGTATAGAGAATGAGATGAGTGTTGAGAGTTTTGGCAATGTTGAAAAGGAAAATTGAGCACATTTTATAACATTTTGTACAATAATCAATCTTTTTATTGGTGATACTGTTTTCCAATGCAAGGCTATCCAGAAATATACATGGACTTCACCATATGGCAATTACAAAAATAAAATAGATCACATAACTATTAATAAAGAGATAGTAAGATAACTCTGAGAAATGTATGAAGCTATAGAGGTGTAGATGTTGGCAGTGATCACCAGCTCCTCACTGTTGCATTGAAATTAAAACTGAAAGCTCCCAACAGAAACATAGATAGAATACTTAGGTTTGATACAGCTAAGCTTCTAGAACATGAGCACAAAAAGATCTCAGCAATTTAATGTAAAAATAGATTTGCAATCTGAGAGAAGTTAATATATAAGGAGCAGACAATTAATGAAGAATGATGGGATATTAAGAACATATGTCACTGAGTTAGTAGTGAAGTTTTAGGACATGCAGTTACAATGGGAAAACCATTGATATCAAAGGATACTTGGAATACTATAAAAAAAAAGAAATATATAGAAATTCATCAAAGAATGATTTTGAAGAAGCAATGCAATTTACAAGGTAGAGCATACTAAGTATTCAAGTATTTATAATGAATTATGAAGTCCCTATGATGTAAGCATTGCCATGAGAATTACTAATGAAATCTCTATTGGGGTGAAGAAGACGAAGCATATACCAGTCAAAAAGAGAATTGGGTCTTTTATAACAACAGAAGAAGAAGAACCGCAACATTGAATGGAACACTTCAGTGAAGTCATGAATAAGAGAAATGAAGTAGACCTTGACGTGCCCATGAATGAATTCAGTAATTGAAGTCGAAGCTATCATTAAAAACTAAAGAGATGAAAGGCCCTGGATAAATGGAATAATGGCTGAGATGATACTGGCCGAAAATGAAGTGACTCCCATAGTTCTTGCAAGATTACTTGTAGAATTTGGTCTGGAGAGGAAAAACCTGATGAATAGAAGCTAGGGGTGTAAGTGAAAATGGCAAAAAAAGGAAATCTGACTGATTACAATAACTTCAGAGGCATCAAAATTACGTCAGTTGTCATGAAGTTATACAGTATGTTCATCTTAAAAACACTAGAGAGAAAGATTGATGGAAAGCTTAGATAAGAAAATGCAGGATTTAGAAAGGGTAGAAGTTTTACTGACCAAATATCCATTTAAGACATGTTGTACAGCAATATTTAGAATATAGAAACCCACTTTTGATGGCATTTGACGATTAGGAAAAAGTTTTTGATAGTGTGCACAGGACAATTCTGTGGAGAGTCATACGTTATTATGGAGTTCCTCTTAAATAAGTAAATTTGATGAAGTCTGTTTATGACCCTATCAAGTTAATGTCAGTGGAGTCCTATCAAATGAAGTTCCAGTGAACAGTGGAGTACTCCAAGGGAATGTGTTGTCGCATATGCTGTAATGCATAGAACAATTGGGGTTGGTGGAGAAGGATTGGACTGGATTGGAAACAGGAAATTAGCTGAACTGGGATATGCTGATGACGCTGTCTTTATTAGCAGAACACCAAATGACTTGCAAAACCTGCTTACGTGAATGCATGAAATATCATATGGGATTAGGCTTAGGATGAATAGAAGACAGAGATGATGAGAAGAGAATATGCAATGGAGAAAGACATATCATTGGAAGGGGAAAGGAACAAGGAGTTGGAATCATTTAATATTTAGGAACTATGATCTCTAAGACAGAAACCTTAGAATTTGAGTTTAATGAAAGATTGAAAAAAATCAGACTAGACAATGGCTAGGCCAATCAAAGTTTGGAAATAAAATTGTCTTTAATTACACATAAAAATCAGGCTTTCTATAAGTTTAGTGAGACCGGTATGACAGTGTGGACATGAGTCATAGTATGACGATGGAAAACTATCCAACAGATTTTGCAGATCTGAGAAAAAAGCCCTCAGAAGAATATTGGGAACTATGAGATAGATTACACGAGAGCTTTATGTTTATGAGATAATGGTGATTGGTCGATGGAGATGGTTTGGGCATGCTCTTCCCACTCCCCAATAGAGACAAGTTCATCAAGCTTCCAACTGGACTCCAAAAGGCACTAGAAGAATTGGAGGACCTAGAGGTACATGTTTAAAGACTATGAAACATGAGGTAGGAGATGATGAAGTAAGAAGTACTGATTTAAAAGTTCATGATAGAGACGGCTGGTAAAATCTATTCGACGCCCTTTGTGTCAATACCGGTAGGATATGATGATGAGAATGATTGCAAATATTTAGGTGTTGTTAGCTGGATATTCTGCAAACTCACACCTTCATGGAAATAAATCCTACCCTTTAACAACGTATTGGTTTATATTATATAGGTCCTGTGGTTACACTTTGGGCTAATATATTTATATATTTAAAGAAAATAAAATCCAATTGAAAAATGATTCTGAGGGATTAGTTTTATGTCCACCGCTGAAAACAGTTATTGGGTGATTAAAAGATCACTTACAAAACTAAACACCAAAGCTTCTGTTGTTTCTTTATTTTTCATTTGATGGCATTATTTCTATTCATTACACTTATGCGAGGTTGGTTCTACTATATAATTCTGTTCCGATATATATTCTTAAAGATTTTTACGACATATTTTACAGGAGCTAATATCTACTGTTTTAAAAGATTTTGTATAAGCTGATTGTCCTATACTGTTTTATATATATTGGGACGAAGAAGGGAGAAGGTTGTGAACTCAAAGGCAGGATGCATTCAACCGAGTTATATTATTATAAAACACTCTCATTTATATACAAAACCTCAAGGCAACAGGACATAACATGTTCAAGAAAGTGACAATGTTACAGAGAAAAACCATACATGAATTTTCATGTTCGTTTTAGTGCCAGGGAAGAGCGAGGATACAAGCATAATATATAAAAAAGGAATTATGTACAATTGTGTGACACACGGCTGGTACATGGCTCCCCCTCTAAAAATAACATACTGAACATGTTAAATAGGTGCCCTGAATCTGGAGAGGTAGTAGTAAAAACTGCGCCGATTAGCAGCAGTGAGTGGCTGTAGAAGTCGTTGGTTGGGGTGCGAGCTAGTGGTGGATGATGGTTGGCTGAGTTGCCACTCCGGCTCGTCACGGGGTAGGCGAGTGTGTCCTACGGCATTCATAGACGTGTGTGTCCTACGGCATTCATAGGCGTGTCCTACGGCATTCATAGGCGAGTGTGTCCTACGGTATTCATAGGCGTGTGTCCTACGGCATTCATAGGCCTACGGCATTCATAGGCATGTGTCCTACGGCATTCATAGGCGTGTCCTACTGCATTCATAGGTGTGTCCTACGGCATTCACGTCAGCTTCGGTTGAAGTTGAATAGGTGTCCTCTACGTCAAGAGTGGAGGCGTTGATGGAGGTTTTGAAGTGGCTGTCCATAAGGGCACGAAGTAGGTTCACCTTACAAGGAGAGCTGTCTGCGGCAGGTTGCAGGCGAGTGATACTGGTCTTTTTCCCGAGGGTGAGCGAAGTCCTTTGGTCCCCCAACGGTTGTTGAGAGAGAGGAGAAGGCGTTGCTATACGGGCGGCTGGCGACGGTGAGTCCTGCTGCAGAAGGCATGCATTGACGGCGTCATAGTAACTGTGAGAGGTGGAGAGGGGGGGGGGGAAGGGGGGAGGCGGGAAGAGCAAGTCACTCCGGAGTCACCAATGTGACAAAAAAGGGAGAAGGTTGTGAAATCAAAGTCAGGATGCAATCAACTGAGTTATATTATTATAGAACACTCTCTTTTATAAACAAAACCTCAAGGCAACCGGACATAACATGTCCAAGAAAGTGACAATGTTACAGAGGAAAACCAGACATGAATTTTCATGTTCGTTTTAGTGCGAGGGAAGAGCGTAGATACAAGCATAATATATACAAATGGAATTATGTAAAATTGTGTGTCACACGGTTGGTACAATATATATATATATATATATAAGGAATATATGAAATTATATAAATATATATATATATATATATATATACACATTTAAAGAAATATATATATATATATATATATATAATATATATATATATATATATATATATTATATATATATATATATATACACAAATGTATATATATATATATATATATACACACACAAATATATATATATATATATATACACACACAAATATATATATATATATATATATACACACACAAATATATATATATATATATATATATACACACAAATATATATATATATATATATATACACACACAAATATATATATATATATATATATATATAAATGTATATATATTTATAAGTTTGGTCATTAAAATGTATAAAGACTCCAAGATTCTCAGTTGGCTGACGCTACTATGTCTGTCTATAATTTTGAAATTTTTCTCAGACTAGGTATGACCAGATTTCAATGCAGGGTTATAAATAGCTGAAATTGCTTTCTTATCTAAAATTATATTGGTTTGTACAAATATTCCCATATGCTCCCAAATCCTACACAGGCTTTCTAGATGTGCTTCCAGTGTTGCACTCATTACAGAGTGCAATTTGAAAAGTTCATATGACACCGGAACACAAGGGAGTAGGTAGACTCCCTTTATATTTAAAAAGTGAACCAACTGAGATGTTGTGTGTAAAATTTAGTTTCAAATCTATGTGTAGATAACACTTCCCCACAACACTCATAACCTCTGTTCCTAGTCTCTCTGAAACATAACCATAGTACGGAAAGGAGACATAACTTTTTCTTACTGACCGTATGATTTGCTAGATTTTGACTAAATTTCACCAAAAAACTTCTTGACTTAATTGTAATAGAGGTTCAGAGGGAACCCATTGTTAGCAAGCGGATTTTGATGCAAAGCAAAAAATCTATTTTTTGGTGAGATGGCCATGTTGTTCTGATGGAAGATCCTATAAGTAGCTTACTAAGCGATATATTTACTACAGTGATTTAACCAGAGAATTTTACCTTTAGGTATCCAGATTTCTTACTCAATGCGCGAATATCCTTAAATTTTCTCTCAAGAATATCGTATAGTACCAGAGGACATATTCTTGACACGCCACATAGCAATCTGCAGCCCTAATAGCGTTTACACTTCGAGGTGGGAGTGGTAGAATAGAAGGGGAGCCACATCAAGGTTACCCCCGTTCTCGTACTACTATTGAGTATGACCACAGCGCCATCTCCAAGATGGCGGACATTCCTTGTACAATTGAGCATGGTGCTACAGGTAGAGTATTTCGGGAGGGATACTGTGAAAATCTTTTCTTTTTAGAAAAGATGGGTTAGTCCATCAGGACGACATGGCCATCTCACCCAAAAAGAGATTTTTCACTTCGCTTCGCTTAAAAATCCGTTTGTTTGGGGTCAAGCCATGTCATCCTGATGGAAGCATACCAGAGCATTAGTGTATCTGTGGATTTTCATCAGTGCCTTAACCTTGGGACAACATTTCTATGGTCATGTGGACCAATTGAGACAAATGACGTCACTGTTATCCGTCATTATCACTAATCATAAACGATGTTAGTGCTTCCTACCCCCGACAGGGGAGAGTCATTCTTGACAGTAGAAAGGGGTTCTCAAGGTTAACATATATTGTATGAAAATACATAAGTATACACTGAATATACAAAACAGACTCATAGTTTGTATAGATTGCCGAATCAATATCAGTGTCTCTTATATATATTGTTTGTAAGCATACAACTATATGAAGAATACTTACTTTAGTAAGTCAGAGAACTCTGACATTTATACATGCAATTGTCGGGCGAATTAGGAGGCAATAAATTCTATTAGACATATATTCCTAATAAATTACTAAATGAGTTAACCAGTAAAACGAATGTAGTATGATATTGGAATTATACACGTAACAAATACAGAAACTATATTTCTTTCTTGAGAGGGAAAGAAATGATAATTGCCACTCTCAGATTGGAGAGAAATTTATGATAAAATTTCTCTTCATAATCTCTGTACCAGTTATATTCTATCGACACTGTGTACTATGTACACACGGTACTAATGCTATCTGTATAAATTCCACACCTAGGATTTTGAACAGAATTAGTGTCACCATGGTAACACTCATTTAAAGTAGGTCACACTAAAAGTGATGACCCCCTTCTCCCTTTAATTGACAGTCCCAGTCAATTAGCTGATCATTGTAGAATTAGACGGCAGGTTTTAAAATACTACCTGCCAGCACCACAGAATGCTTAAGTTCATGGACCTGCTTAGCATAGTGTTTGTAGAACACTCTGGATGATATCCACCCAGTATATGAGCTAAGCTGCTCGAAGTCCATATACTGAGAAAAAGTTCAGCGATGAAGCAATTTTTTCTCGGATCATGACCTGTAGGAGTACTATCAGGATCCGCTCTACAAATAAAATAGGTGAGCTTCGCCCTCAGTTGTTTCAGGGATAAGTTTGATCGAGAGGTTTCTCCTTTAAAGAGCTGTCCTCCCCTGAAGTCTGAAGTTCTATGAAGATAGACCTTTAGACACTCTACAGGACATAAAGAGACATCTTCCTTCAGATTGTATATTCTCTAGGGACCCCACATCTTAGTGGGTAACTCGTTCTTAGCAAGAAAGGTTGAATCAGAGAAAAGATTCAGTTCTCCTGCTTCTGTGAACTGAATGTGGCCCTCATTCCTAGATAGGGGGGCAACTATTTCGAAACTCTAACCCCGGAGGCTATAGCGAACACAAAAATAACCTTTTGGGTTAGATCCTTAAGGGAACAATCTTCATTGGACCTTGTCCAAAGACCAAGAAATGGGCTTTGGTGGTGCTGCAGGCCTAAGACTTGCACATGCCTTCGGAATCTTATTAAAGATTTTATTCGCCAAATCCACTAGAAAGGCATATAGAAGAAGTCTATTTAAGGCTAACTTGCACATAGTTATCGTGTTGGCCGCCAGACCTTGATTATGAAGGTGGACAAAGAAGGATAGTCAGAAGTTCATTGAAATTTCTTTCGGTCCTTTTGCTTTCCCAAACGCAACCCACTTTTTCCAAGAAAACTCATATTGTCTTCTAGTTGACTTAGCCTTGTATTCTTCTAAGAATTCTATATTGACTTCTGAGATCCAAAATCTATTGCTAACCGCTAGGGCAAGAAAATCATGAAATTAAGGGTTCGGGTTCTCTGTGATAAAACGAAGGCAATCAATTTCTGAGCCTTCTGAAATAGACATAGGTCCAGAGCTATGGCCAGCCTCAGCTTCAGTTCCTTCATTAAGGAGGACAGATTGCTCTTGGGCCACTTGGAAACCAATAGAGCTAGTCCCCCTTGAATGTATTTGAGCCTGTTGAGGACATTCAGCAGGTGATTTGATGTGATGAACTGGAATACCTGAGTTCATCCCTTCCATACTAGAGATATGCTGTCTATCAACTCCACTAGAGGATCCTCGTATGGGGCTACATATCGAGGTAGTTTCTTGAAGACGCTCGTGATGAAGAGGTCGATCTGCAGTTCTGGGACTTGTTCCCATCTGGAAGGGAATAGGTTTGCGTCCATGGACCATTCCAACTCTATCGGCTTTAACCGAAATAGAATATCCACTGTCACATTGTGGATCAATTGTATATGAACTGCTGGCAGGTGCCATCCCTTTAAGTAAGTTAACGTCATCTAAACTGTATGAGACGTTCTTTAGCATTGTCGATTGCGACGTCTCATTATCGCTTCGGTGTCCCAGATCAGTTGTAGTAAGTCTGATCTGTATGGAGAGAGCTTCCCCACTCATGACAGGACCAGCATGGTCTTGGGACTTTCGGGCTTTGACATTTGTTAGAGGTACATTGTTACCTGAACTATTTCTAGTCTTGGTATTTACATGACTAAGTCTGCCAATGCTATGAAGATATTTAAGACTGTCTAGTTCGACATGTATCTTTCCCATGATGTATGTTACTATCTGTAACTTGAATCCTAGGTAGGAGGGGAGGGGGTGATTGACTGGAATTGCCAAAGGACACCTTTTAGGTCTGTCAAGACTACAAACACCACTTTTTGAAACAAGTTCCATATGTTCAGAAGATTAACATTCCAAACTTGCTGTTTTATATGAACTTGTCGAGTGGCAACAAGTTCAGAATGACGCCGAGATTTCTTGAGTCATTCTCATGAACACAAAACAGCCTTCCCTGGAACTCGATGGACTATAGTTTCCTTACCACCTTTATGCTCTAGAGCTCTCAGGTATACTCCTCCAGGAGGGTTTTAGATTGTAGGAGAAGTTAATGAAAAGATGATGGAGACATTTCTGTTTCCCCTCATATTCCCATCTTAATTAGGCCTTGGACTCAAGGATCAAAGGTCCGACGATCTTGAAGGAACCACCCCCTACCAAAACCCTCTCCATGCTTCGAATAATCAGTAGGTTTAAACTTTTGACCACCTGCCTGTGGCACCGTGGTCACTGGAACTCTGGGATGTTGTTGAACAGCCCAGATATTTCCAGTCTTTCCGTCTTCTTTTTAGGATGGGGACCCACAACCATGAAAGGCTTTCTGTTTGAAAGGATGCCCCACTTTTGGAGAAGACTTATGTTCTCCATGGTGGCGCTCCTAATCACTTTTCTAACTACCTCGTCTAGGAAGAGGTCTTTACCCCAGATGTTGTAAGATATTAGCTTTCTTGTTTCATGTTTCACTGTTGCAGCAGCGAACACTAATTCTACATGCTCTCCTAGCCTTCATAGAGGCGTAAAGGTCTTACACTAAGGTAGCCATACGCATTTTGACTAAGACCATGAGCATGTCTGGGGCTATTTTGATAGGTTAAACGCCACTCTATGTAGTTTTGTAGAGAAAAGGAGGCTGCAAGTGTCTCCTTTGTCTCTTGTTCATTTTAGAAGACAAACTTGGAAAGTTTAGGGAGACGTTCATTAAATTGTTAACTGGCTACTTCCGCATCTAATCTTCCTACTGAGAAAGTTAAATGGACTTCCTTCCAGTCCTCCTGTCTTGGAAAGGCTGGTGACAAAGGCTTGCATTCCTCGAGGGCAGGACATGGCCTACCTGCCTCCACACCCTTGGCAAGAGATTTAAATGCCTTCCTCATAAAGGGGAATGAGATTGAAGCAGGAGCAAGAAAGGAAGGGTGCTTGTTACCCTGTGAGAATACCTTGGACACCGACTAACCCGCCTTTTTCAGGCTACTTGACAGGATAGCCTGTGTCTTATCATGGTCGAGAATCATGACCTCCTTCGATTCCGTTCCTTTTCTTGACCTTGGTTCATACTTCAGTTGAACAAAACAATTAGGGAAAAAGTCCAAGCTTGGCCAAAATTGGATTTTGTCCAAAGGAACAGCACCCATCTTCTCCGAGATGTAGAGTTTGCCATTTTAAATCAGCATCAGCTCCGCAAACCTCTAGGGCATAGCTAGTTCTTGCTAACGTATCCAGTATACTAGCTAAAAGAGAGAGAGATAGCGTGGAGTAAAGGTTATTTTTTACTGTTTATGTATACAGTAATTAAGGAGTAAAAGTCTAATTTTACCCCCTTTCTCCAGAAAGAAGGTTCAAATGGAAGGGGAGAATGTACCATTCAGGCTTCCATCCAGCTACAGTACTATTGCCGCCAAGGTGCCGCCGATGTACTGCCGGCAGGCTAGCCTCCGGCAATACCAGTACAGCCGACTTGCTGCCGTCTGAGTCAGCACCTATCGTGCCGGCCTGGCCTGTAGTACTCTGGGAACAGAACCTGTGGCTAGCAGTCCTAGGAAGAACTGAAGAACACTGAGGACAAAAGAGACTTCCCACTCACAGTCACCATGGCTGCCGGCAGCCTCCACCCACCAGCAGCCGTCTTGGCTGCCGGCCGTCACCAGCCACCGGTAGAAACTATGGTCGCCGACAGATGACATGGCCACCGGAAGTTGGAAGCCACATGGTCACCGACATTCAATATTGCCGCTGGCAGTTGTCATGGCTGCCTGCAGCTAACATAGCTACCGACAGCCAGACAATGGCTGTAGAGAGGGAGTGTGGCCGGCCCTGGCAACCCACTGGCAATGGTAAAGTTGCAGGGGCCTGCCCAGTGAAAGACAATGGGTCGGCCATCAAAAAGTGGACAGAGGGGGGACGGGACAGGGTCCTGTGTAAGGTGCGGAATGAGCTGGCAAAGTTGTCAGTCTTACCACACCTTAAAGAAACTCTGTTTCAGTATCGGCGGAATCCTAGGTGATAGGAGAAACTCTGTTATCCAACATAGAGACTGCCAATATAGTAAAGGGAACGGCGTCATTGCCGCCTCCTCTCAATAAGGGAGAAACAGAATTCCAGTGCCACCGCCATCCTAGGCAAAAGAAGAATACTATTGTTCAGCCAAGGGGACTGCGAGCACAGGATTAGTCTTCTAGACTGCAAGAAGAAGATGTTTTCCTACAACCATTTCAAGTGCTGCTAGGGAGGGCTAGCCTTCTATGTCAGCAGCCTAGCTTGCAGGGGAATGATGGTATCCTACAACCTATTCACCCTTCCGGCAGGACGCCAACACAAGACTAAATACCTTGAGATTCTGACTGAATCCCAAAACCTGCTGGTATCCTACAACCTGCGGCTAAGGGAAGACAAAATAAACCCTAGGCTATTCATGCCTGAATAAAATTCAGGGCATGATCCACTGGGGTTGTAGCCTAAAGCTACGCTCAGAGGGAAGGAGAGATTACCCTTAAACTCCAAGGATATGTGTAATGTTTCACATAATTCTAGGAGATATCTATCTCCACTTGAATTGAAAAACAATACACGAGGGTAACCGGGGAAATGACTGTACCAATGACAAAACCCTTGGCCAGACGAGATCCCGGTTACCTAACTCACCAAAACTCTAACTATATGATCGACATAGAAATGGAAATTATGCACATTATAAATATCTTTACAAGTATAATTGTCCTAAATAGCTTAAATGATTTAAAAATTAATTAACGCTTTTTAAAACCGGGAAGTCATTCAACTAACTAAATAACACATGCCTAACGAACGACAGCGCCCATGGAGCCTCCGGTAACAGGCCTAGCTCCTAAGCACAATAAATTACTCTAATCTCCCTGTAAAACAGTAGCTAAAATATACTAATTGTAAAGACCCAATACTCAACGTTTCAGAGGTAGAAGATGGAGAATGCATAATTATGATCCTTGCAAAACGATCAAAAAAGCTAGATCAACAGGGAACACCACTGAGTGAAATCTCTACAAAATAAGGAATGTCCGCCAACTTGGAGATGGCGATGGTGTCATACTCAATAGTAGTACGGGAACGGGGGTAACCTTGATACGGCACCCCTTCTATTCTGCCACCCCCCCCCCCCCTCGAAGCGTAAACGCTATTAGGGGTGCAGATTGCTATGTGACGTGTCATGAATACGTCCTCAGATATTATGTGATATCCTAGAGAGAAAATTCAAGGATATTCACACCAGGAGTTAGAGTTCTGGAGACCTAAAGGTAAATTTCTCTGGGAATATCACTGTAGTACATATATCCCTTAGGAAGCTATTATAGGAACTTCCATCAGGACGACATTGCTTGAGCCCAAAAAGAAATGATTTTGAATGTTTTCTTCACCATGAAACCCCAGATAAGTTGAACAGACATGAGAGCATTTATATATCAGTGTTTTTATTGAATTTATTTTGTAGATTTTAGGTTCCAGACTTAAAAAATGAGTGATTAGTCTTGTAAAAGTGCTTTTTCGAAATACTGAGGTTTCAAAGGTAATATGTTTCCGAGCGACCAAGACATCAAAAACAGGCAAAGTATCATCCTGTTCATTTTCTTTCGTAAATTTTGTATTACGATGCTTTGTATTTGAATAATATAAAAAGTGGCTTATGTGATCTAAATTTTGAAAAGTAAAATATATCGTCTACATATC
>NC_090733.1:37418582-37426082 GCF_036898095.1 Palaemon carinicauda
AATCAAATAAATTCCGATAACTTGTATGCAAAAGGGAAAAAAAACGAGTAAGGAGAATGCACCTGAGACTCAAAAAACCAAAATAATCCCATGTTTTGAAAAAAAAAAATAATGAACATAGTATAAGATTTGCATTAAGCAAATGCTGAACTATACCAATTTGAACCGTAAATTGATCTTAATAAAAGTAACATTTCAATGTGTAATAACCTCAGCATATTCGTTTTAATTAGCAACGGCATTCTAAGATACCAATTAAAGGCAACACATATGGAAATTGATCTCTACATACATTCATATATAAAGAATAATATATCAATATATATATATATATATATATATATTTATACATGTATATAAATATATGCTATAGTATACACATATCTATCTATCTATCTATCTCTCTATCTATCTATATATATATATATATATATATATATAGAGAGAGAGAGAGAGAGAGAGAGAGAGAGAGAGAGAGAGAGATAGATCGATATATGTGTGTATGTGTGTGTGCGTGTGAGTATCTGTCTGTGGGTGTGGGTGTCTGTCGTATGACACTATGTGTTTTTTTTTCTTAAATCAAACATAACCTGTATAACAAGTGTTCGACTGCATCATCTTCCCTATCTTTCGGAGATTTGAAGTAATGAATTTTACTTGATAATTTACAGTATTTTCTCCTTCATGAGTGAAAAAAAATTAACATGAGGAGCAATTAGGATAACGAAAACGATGTCTTTTTTTTTAAATTGGCATCACACAACCAGAGGGGAAAAAGAGGACTTGATAACATATAATACCTAAGTTATTTTTGGCCGAAATAAAAATAGAAATTAAGAGGTGATGTTGACACAATTAGCTGATCAAATGCATCTGGTATATATATATATATATATATATATATCTGGTAAATATATTCTTTTCACATTTACATTTTCAGATACAGGGGGTTTTACTATCTAAGATATATAATGCGTATGGTCTATGAGTTGTTAGTTTTGTGAATTTACGGGTCTATGAAAAATCTTTTTTTCTTTGAATAATCTCCCACACAAATATCGCGTACTTTAACTAATGCGCTAAAATTCCTTACAAATAAAATGCGTCTTTGATCACGACCATCTTTCTCCTGGACTTTCTTATTACCATTATCGAAATCTGAATGAAATAGGCAACGACGTTTTTGTCATTAAAAGATTGAGCAAATTTCGAAAAATATCAGTGATTGCAGTGGAAATCTCGTCTGAATTTTCTTTTCCTTTGTCGAGACGTTCCCATTCTGAAGAGTATTTCAAAACTCTGATGAACTCAATTTCGTCTGGCCTCCAAGAAATGTGAGTTACAAGACTTTTCAGACCTTGACAAATGTTAAGCTGCAAGGTCTTGATTATGAGTAAATTCAAGCAGTTCACTTCCCCTTCGAATTTAACTCCTTAAACTACTGCATTAATTCGACAATTCGTACGTTATATGCCGTACTCGTTTATGTTCCTTATTAATCATACTACAGCATTTGTCAATTGAAATAAAGGAAATAATAACAATATTGATTATACTAATACTCTCTCTCTCTCTCTCTCTCTCTCTCTCTCTCTCTCTCTCTCTCTGAATGTATATATATATATATATATATATGCGTAAAAACCACAGGAAAACGTGATTCTCAGATGCACAGGAACCACAGTGAAAATAAAGACACAAGATATACTATTATGTCCTGACTAGTTTCGTGATACTCCTTCAGAGGACTGATTCATTGAGAGAGGTTTTTTACGTTTTATAGGAAAAGTAAACATACGAATATACATATAGAAAATTAGAGGGCAATGACACTCCCTTACCACCCACCTGGGCTGGGGTCATTTGTTAACTGGGTGGAGATCCAACCTCATTAGACACCTGCCCAAAAGGGTCATTTCTGGTGGCGGGTAAATTCATGTTATTGACTTTCAGTACAGTTTATTTATATGAAAAGACGGTAGCCTTATCTATATCAATACATAAGCAAAACTATTTGTATATGTAAAACACATCTACATATAAATATATAAAAAAGACATATACATACGTATACACAGACAGACATTCATACACAAAAATGCATAATATATACATATACATATACATACGTGTACACATACTGGTATACATATACAGACGCATATATAGACTTATATATAATTTTTTTTACACATGATTAACATGTATACATATGCATATATATATATATATATATATAAATACTGTAAATACTGTATATATATATATATATATATACATATATATATATATATATATATATACACACGCATACACAAACATATACATACATATACACATATACACACATACACATACATATACATACATATACATATATACACACATACACATACATACATATATATATATATATATATATACACACACACACACACACATATATATATATATATATACATACATATATACACACTTACATATATATATATATATATATACAAATATACACACATACATATATACACACTTACATATATATATATATATATATACAACATTATTACCATAAACATATAATCATGTATATATCAATACTTATATCTAGCATCCATACAATTTCTCTGACTATTGCGTTGTAGCCCTAACCCGGCTGCCGACTTAACATCCGAAAGCTGGGCAGGGGGATTTTCTCTAGTTATTGGTTATTATTACCTTAGCCTGCCGGCAGTGGAAACACTGCTTGAATCTGCTGGCCACTACGATTAGTGTTTTCAGGTGTCGACTGGCAATGATTACCGGCCAGCACACAGTTGCGAATCAGTGGGCTTCCGCCTATTCGTTGAAGGTAGTATATTTTTTAACTATACAGGAGTAGATGCTGGCCGGCACAACAGCATGCGATATACAGTAGTTGCTATATTTGTATTGTAGTACACACTACATTAGTAAAACTACAGTACAGAGTATGTGATAACACTAAAGATCTTTTACATACTTAATGTTATCATGTTCAGCCTTTTGTTGAGACAGTACAATATATAGAAAGTAAGTTCTTTCTGTATTCTTTCTATCCCGTATATTAAAACTTTATATCAAGGTGTGAACCACACCTTAAATTTCCGTTTACGAAATTACATAAGGTATTCTAGAATAGAATTAACCTTAGTTTTAATATCTTGGGAGGTTTCAGCAATTGACTGGACAGGAAATACAAGTATGTGTCTTTCCTTCTTTCTTTTATAGATTTTTTATATAAGCTAAATGTTTCAATATAAGTGAAAGCCTTCACTTGATACTCATGAATTTTTCTTCTCTTTGCAGGGGGACCATTCGAAGTGTGGGAGTGTATTCTGTAATGGCCGCAGCAAGAACTTTTGTGGACATCAACCTTGCAGGAGGAACGCAGCATGCGCAGCCTCCAGAGGTGATCTCCAGTATTGAGACCCTCAGGTTTGTACAGTTTGTTCTAACCTGATTACCAAGGCTTTTGATGCCTCTAAGTCGACGGAGTCAAGGGATGCTGCCAGGGAAATGTTACGATCCTGGGTGAGGGATTTTCAGAAAAACACCTCATGCCCCTACCTTCCAAATGAGAAGATGAGGGCCTACCTTTTCCCTAAAGCATCGGCTGATGCAATCATCCCCAAGCCTCAGGTGGAGATACCAACTGCCCAGAATCCGATAGATTCTGAAGTCTCGGCCCCCTTCAAGACATCCAATTGGGCGATAGTTTGTCGGAGGTGTCAGATTCTACTAAGAATGACCTTCTAGGAGAAGGTCAGCTGGAGGAGCTGTTCCAGGCTCCTCAAGTAGAAGAGGAAGAAATCGACGAGGTGTCGGTTACATCGGTTCTGGACCCAGAACCTGGTCCCTCTACATCGTCTGCTATCCCAGATGAACTGGGAAGGACTCTTTCTTCCATTGTTGAGATGAACCAACAAATTCAAAGGAAGAATGATGAGAAGGAAGCTGCAATGAAACTAGAGATATGTAGACTTGCAGCATCACGTGGGGCCCAAAAGCAGCTCAGCGTGAAGGATCTTCCTTTGTGCTCGGATACCAATCCTTGGAGGTGTGCCGAACACATGCCAATGACTACCGGGAAGATCGTGATTTCAGAAAAGTTGGGAGCAATTCCCTTGGAAGAAGTGGAATATTGGCCCAACAAAGTTTCTTATCTGGACAGCTATGTCCGTCTTTGGAAGGAGCCAGCCTCAAAAGAGGAGACAGAGCCGAAGGAGGTCATAGATTTTTACCATAGTAAAGCTCAGGCGTTACTATCGAGCTCGATGAAAGAGAGGGGCTTTACTGACTCAAAGGTACCAGACTTGAGTAAGAAGCTTCCCTCCTTTGTGGCTTCTCCTACCAGAGCCTTTCCCTTCTTGAAAAAAAAGGGATATAAGGCAGCCTTAAAGGCGATGGAGGCAGGGAAACCATGCCACTCCTTGGAGGAGTGCAAGCCGTTATCTCTGACCTTGCCCTTGGACCAAGAAGACTTGAAGGACGTACACCTTACCTTCTCAGTCGGGAAGCTGGAAGCTGATATTGCTGAACGTCAGTTTGGTGAGGAACTTCCAAAACTGTTGGAGGTTCTCTTGCATAAAGAGCAAGAGACAAAGGAAATATGTGCGGCATCGATGTCGTTGCAAACGACACTGGAAACGATGGCAAGTGACCCCAAGAACCAGGAGATGTTCATGAATTTGACCAAAACCCATCTGGCTAGAGTTACGAAGGATCTATAAAGCTTTATTAAATCTAGGAGAGCCTGTAGAGAGTTCCTGTTCGCCTTGTCTGCGGTGAGGCACGAACCGAGGGAACTGATCTCCTATCGTATTTGGGGTAAAGACCTCTTTCCCATTGAAGTGGTTAAAGAGGTAGTAGACAAGGCCGTCACAGAGAATAGGAACCTTCTCAAAAAGTGGTGCTTAGATCTTAAGAGAAAGTCTTCTCCGGATGTGGGTTACCAACCCAAGAGGAAATCAAAATGGCGTAGGCAATACTCTCGGCCGGCTATACCATAAAGACAGCAACATTAACAACAACTTCCTGTGACTGCGGTGCCTCAAATAGTGGCACAACTTCCAACCACGTACCAGCTGGTACCTCAACAAGTGGCGACATAGTCACCAGTTTTTAACCAAGCCTTCGAAAGGCAGACTTCTTCTTTTCGTTCAAGAGCTAGAGGAACAGCCATAGGTTCTTCTAGACGCCCTTCTAGAGGAAGGGGATACAGGGGAGGACGCGGTCAAAGAGGTAAGGCCTCAGGTCCACAACAGCAGAAGTAAGATACTTCCAGTAGGAGGGAGACTACAGCTATTTAGGGATCGCTGGACATTCGATCCCTGGGCCCACAGCCTAATCAAAAATGGACTAGGTTGGAACTGGAGCAGTCCTCCACCTCAATTCCCTCAATTCTTCCAACAATCAACCCCCGTTCTGGAAGAATATGTCCGAGAACTCTTAGACAAAAGAGTAATCCGGGAAGTTAAGTCCTTAAAATTCCAAGGAAGGCTGTGTTGCATTCCAAAGAAGGACTCAGAAAAAATCGGAGCCATTTTAGACTTTTCGCTACTCAACAAGTTCATAGTGAACTACAAGTTCTGAATGCTCACGCTTCAACACATAAGGACTCTACTGCCCAGAAGGGCATATACTGTCTCTATAGACCTGGTTGACACTTATTGGCACGTTCCATTTAATCATCACCTCTCCTCCTTCCTAGTCTTTAAGTTACATAAAAAAAACTTTACACTTCAGAGCCATACCTATCGGGCTAAACATAGCCCCAAGGATTTTCACGAAGCTCGCAAACGCAGCCGTCCCTCAATTGCGCCTAAAGGAGGTCCAAGTAGTAGCCTACTTGGACGACCGGCTGGAGTGGGCAGCATCCAGAATGCATGCAAGCTTCTAAGATAGTGATCCAGTTCTGGGAACATCTGGGATTCAAGATCAACATTAAAAAGTCTCGACTTTCTCCAGCTCAAAAATCTCAGTGGTTGGGAATCCACTGGATATTGGAGTCACATCGACTTTCCATTCCTAGTAGGAAGAGGAAAGAAATAGCAGGATATGTCAAGAGACGATTGAAATCCAAACGGATATCAAGACGCGAACAGGAGAGTGTGCTCGGCTCTCTACATTTTGCTTCGATAACAGATCCAGTGCTAAGAGCACAGCTTAGGGAGGCAACAGGAGTCTAGAGAAAATACGCATCAAATGCGCGAAGAGATCTAGTAAGACCACTACCGACTCGACTGCGAACGCTTCTCAAGTCGTGGTCCAATGCCAAGCAATTGAAGAAATCAATACTTCTTCAACCTCCTACCCCATCAGTAACTATCCACACAAACGCTTCAAAAGAAGGCGGGGGAGGTCACTCTCATCAGATGAGAGTCCAAGGAGCTTGGTCCAATCTTTTCAAGTCATTTCACATGAACTTTCTAGAAGCCATGGTAGTACTTCTGACACTAAAGAAAGTTTCTCCTCGCCACTCGACCCACATAAGACTGGTTCTAGACGGCGAGGTGATAGTAAGATGCCTGAATCGACAAGGGTCGAGGTCACCTCAAATCAACCAAGTGATGTTGGCCATATTCCGTTTGGCGGAAAGAAAGAAATGGCCCCTGTCAGCAGTTCACATTCAAGGGATCTGCAATGTGACAGCGGATGCTCTATCCAGGTTTACACCTATAGAGTCAGAATGGTACCTTGATGCAGGATCGTTCTCCTTCATTTCGAGTCAAGTCCCAGAGCTGCAGATAGACCTCTTTGTGACGAAAGACAACAAGAAAATAGATCGTTACGTGTCCCAATACAAGGATCCGCTAGCGGAAGCAGTGGACGCTATGTCGCTGGACTGGAACAGATGGTCCAGTATTTATCTGTTCCCTCTCCACAACCTCTTTTTGAAGGTCCTCGATAAGCTGAGATCCTTCAAATGGAAAGCAGCAATAGTGGCCCACAAGTAGCCAAATAGCGTGTGGTTCCCTCTAGCATTGGAACTACGACTAAAATTCGTACCGCTACTGGATCCATCCCTATCTCAGCTAGTACAGAAGTTGCCTGTCTTCAGTTCATCACAGAAAACATCTCATGATTTTCTCTCCTTAATGATGAGAAAAAGATTCGGTGTTAAAAGTCAGTTTAGACTTTTGGAGGAAACTAGAAGACATTATGGGGCTTCAGGGAAGAAACAAATATCCCTTGTCAAGGCGATGAAACCAAAAGAAATCTCGACAGATTCCTATTCATCATTCTTCATTCACCTTCATGAGCAATGTTTAGCAGCCAACACAATTATATTGTTCAAGTCTGCCTTGACAAGAGAGTTACCATATACCTCTCAGGTCGACCTTTCTAACAATGTTCTTAATAAACTACAAAGGCCTATGCTAGGCTTAGCCCTTCAGCGCCTCAAAATACCCTTTGCATGGTCAGTAGATAAGATTTTTCATTGTGTATAAATAATGAACAATGAGGAATGCGCTTAGAAGG
>NC_090733.1:37431082-37433582 GCF_036898095.1 Palaemon carinicauda
TATTATTTCCTGGAAAATATTCAAAAAACAACTTCTGTCTTTCTCGCCTTTTCATGGTATCACAAGTATCTTTTGATAACTTTGGCTACCTCCATGTAACTACCTGTCAAAAAAATTTTCTAACAGCTACCTGATATATGTTTCTATTATCACACCATTCGTCGTTAATTGTCTGGCCTTCTTTTCTTAAAGTCTCAAAGGGTGCAAATCAATTCTAACATTCAATTGGAAAGGTTTCTTTGTGTTCATCTTCTGAAATCTTAGTTGTATCAAACCTATGTATTCTATCTACATTTCTGTTAGGTGCTTTCAAAACTAATTTTAGTGTTGCTATGTGGACCTTGCAATGATTTCGCCTGGGGCTCTGATCCCGAGGTCGTTAAGAGAATCCAGATATTAATGTATCAAAAATATATATGGCTTATTTGGATATATATATATATATATATATATATATATATATATATATATATATATATATATATATATATATATATACGTTATATATTTATATATGTATACATATATATATAATTAAAATATATATATATATATATATATATATATATATATATATATATATATTTAAATATATCTACACACACATATATATATATATATATATATATATATATATATATATATATATATATATATATATATATGTATATATATATATATATATATATATATATATATATATATATATATATATATATATATATATATATTTATATATATATATATATATATATATATATATATATATATATATATATATATATATATATACATATATATATATATATATATATATATATATATATATATATATATATATATATATATATATATATATATATATATATATACAGTTAACACACACATATATATATATATATATATATATATATATATATATATATATATATATATATATATATATATATATATAGATATATATATATATATATATATATATATATATATATATATATATATATATATATATATATATATATATATATATAAAATAAGCCATATATATTAATACATTAAAGACTGGATTTTCTTAACAACCTCGGGATCAGAGCCCCAGGTGGAATCGTCCAAAGACTATAGTATCAGAACCTTGGGGATTTGAACCCTCGTCCAAGATATCTGTATGCCAGTGATAATACCACTCAGCCACGAAGTGGTATGGTCACTGGCATACAGATATCCAGGACACGGGCTCAAATCCCCGCCGGTCTGATATTATTGTCTTTGGGCGATTCCGCCTGGGGCTCTGATCCCGAGGTCGTTAAAAGAATCCAGACTTTAATGTATTAACCCATTAAGGACGAGAATTATCTATTGGTTTTAAAAACACCATATTTACAGAAAATACTTTATTTTGGTCTACTATCAACATAAAATCATCACCATAAAAAAATTCCTTTCTTAAGTATGATTTATTTGATGGCAGCTTTTGCTGCCACTAGGCACTTGAATGAACAAAATCTTTCTATTCTAGACATAACATATAGTTTTTTTTAACAAACATAAGTATTTTAAGCATCCCTTTATCATACTTAGTAATTATCATTATTAATCATGCCTTTTATGAAAAGAACTGCAAATTCTATCTGAATTATAGTACATAAAAAATTCAATCATATAGCATATCTTACTGCCACTAGCCACTTTGAATGCACAAAATCTTTGTTTTTGACATACAATATAATTTTACATTAAACCTAAGTATTTCAAACATAACTTCATTATCTCTAATAATTATCATCACTAATCTTGCCTGTTACAATAAAAACTCCAAATTCTTACTGATTCATAATATAAAAGAAAAAAAAATACTTGAACATATTGCATATCCACACTATTCTATTTTTCTTGTACGAAGGTTATCCATATATAGCTTCATATGATTTCAGTCTGTTGTTCATTATGCACTACTGAGGTATTTTATGATAGGGCAACATGCATTTTGGATGAAGAGGTACAGAACACATATTGCAAATGTATTTTGTGCATCGAGAACATTCGCGGCATCTTGAGTGATGCTGGTCTCCTTCCTTGGTCCAGTGCTGCTCACCACTGTACAGCACAGAATCCTTTGCAATTCCAGAAAACAGTCTCTTAGGTCCAGGAGATGTACGAGGAGCACCATATTGCTTCATTATGGCAATTTAGAAATGCCAGATGAAGTCTATCAATGGGATTATATTTCCCAGTTTGCGATAAAACATCCATGAATTGACAACTTGAGCATTGATGCTCCAAGCAAATATTTGTCACCACCATTTTCTTGAACGAATTAGAGTTCTATAGGCCGATACTTGTTGATCAAATATATCAACACCACCCATCTGTTAATTATACAACTGAATGGAATTGGGCATATCAACCTCAATATGCTTTTTCTCAAGTTTGCTCCATCGCCCTGTTTTTTGTACTTGAAGCATTCTTATTTTGAAGCCACAGCAGCTACCTTCCATTTTAC
>NC_090733.1:37443582-37456082 GCF_036898095.1 Palaemon carinicauda
ACACTCGGGGGCGAGCTGTAACACAAAGTTTAAGGTAATACCGCCAACTCCTCACTTGACAAAGTAGCAGTTGATCTTGATCCTTGATTGCAAAGCGAAAACTCCCATTCCAAAAGGGCCCGATTCTGGGATCCACTACTCCTGGATTTTGAGTCTAAGCAATAAACTCAAAGACAAAGCATAGGGTAACCTCCCCCCATCACCTTGAATGGGTGATGTCGTATCATAGAACATGCAGTTCACCAACTCTCTTAGCCAAAGTTAAGGCAAGTAGGAGCATCATCTTCAAAGTAAGGTGGCAATCTGTTCAAGGATTTAAGGACATAAACAACGTTCAAAGGAGGAGGTCTAACTTCTGCCTGCGGGCAGGTGAGCTCATAACTTTGTATGAGGAGAGACAACTCCAACAAAGAGGAAAGATCAACTCCTTTGTCTATAAGCCATGCTTAAGGTTGAGTGGTAGCCTATCACCGGTGACTGAGAGGATCTTTTTCTCTCATAGATATAAAACAAACTCGGCTAGTGCTGGAATAGTGACATCGAGAAAAGAGATACCCTTTCCACGACACCAACCACAGAAGACAGTCCACTTGGCCTGGTAGACTGATGTTGAGGATCTTCGTAAGTATGCAGACGTCCTTCTCGCAACTTGTTGTGAAAAGACTGTGAGAGGATATGCTGCATATTCTTCAGGCATGAAGAAGAAGAGAAGCTACAGCCTTTTGTGAGATATTCGTATGTGTTTATTCGAGTGGATCTTGTCATAGAGGTAGTTTGTTGAAAGCTCTGTTAAGAGCTGCAGAAGGTCCGAGAAGCATTCTGAATCATGCCATAGGTAAGCTATCAGTGTCATGAATACTTTGTTTGATGCTTTGATCTTGTTTAAAGCTTTTTGCATCAAGCAGAACATGGGAAAAGGCGTACACGTAAATGTTGTCCCATCATTGTTAGAATGTATCTTGTCAGAGAGCTTGAGGGTCTGGAACTGAGGAACAGTACAGCAGGAACCTGAATTTCAGGGAGGTCACAAACAATTCTACATTCGAGGAATCCACAGGAGTCTGTTGGCTATCATATGATTCAAAGACCATTTGGAGTTTACTGTCTTATTTGCTCTGTTCAAATTGTCCACGAGAACATTTCTCTTGCCTAAAAGGAAGCAAACTGATAGGAACACCAAATGTTCTTGCATCCATCATAACATCTCCCCTGCTACATGGCATAGGGACTGCCAAAACGGAACGCCTTGTATGCTACGTAAGCCACTAATGTGGTGTTGTTGCTCATGAACACCTTAGAGAGGCCAGTCAGCGACTTTTAAAACTGCCGTAGGGCTAGAAAGGGTGCCCTTATCTTTGAAAGTGTTATGTGCAGGTACCCTTATTTTGATGCCTCTGTGTAAAGCATCAATTCCAAGAGAGGGATGAGGTCTATCCCTCTGTGAAGGTTCTCTTCCATCATATACTACTGAAGATCCGTTTGTTGTTCCTGTCCCATAGGGATTAACATATCCAGAGAGCTGGTGTGTTGGGTCCACCTGGATTTCAGATGCCATTGGGGAGATCGAATCCTGAGACAGACGCTGTGTAACTAGACGGACTAGGGATGCTAGGTGACCTAGGACGCACAACCACTGTTGGGCTGGAAGCTCATCCCGTCTGAGGACAGAGCTTGCTACCTACTTGAGCCTGTGTACTCTGTCATCTGATGAAAAATAGCTTTTGCAATGTAGTGTCCATGTTTATGCCTATGTATACAAGACTTTGATAGGGGAGCAGGGATGACTTCTCGAGATTTATCAGGATAACCAGATTCTGATAAATCTCGAGTAGGGTGTCTTGGTGCTGAAGAGGGGTAGCCAAAGTGTCTGTCAGAATCAGCCAGTCATTGAGATATCTAAGAAGACGAATGATGATTCTGTGAGCCCAAGATGGCACTACGACAAACACACTCATAAAGACTGGGGTGCAGTGGAAAGGTTAAAGCACAGAACCTATAATTTCTATTACCTGTTTTTTTTTTGTATGATCCATGGATAATCACTTGAAGATTGATGGATTGAGATCAGTAAGTATGCGTCTTTGAGATCCAGCGCGCACATGAGTCCTGTGATGCTACTGCTTGTATGACCATGTCTTCTGTCTTCATCCTGAATGAAGTCCGAAGGACAAACTTATTCAGAGCGGAGAGATTGGTGACTGGTCTCCAGCCATCAAACACCATTATCACAAAAAAATGATGACTGAAGAAGTCTGGGGAACCACTGAAGATCTCTTGGAGAGCACCCTTCTCCCACATGGTCTGGACTTCGATATGTGTGTTAGCTCTTTTTTGTATCCCTTTGCATAAGCGCTCTATGACACTGGATCCCAAGCCATTGGAGGGAGAGGTTGAATGAACACGATTCGATACCATGAACTAATAAAGGACACTGTCCACGGAACGGCCCCATGATGCAGCCACCTCTGCCTGCGGCGTTACTGGCATCCCCTACTGATAGGCAGAAGAGAGGATTGGCCCCCTAATAGGAGCAACCTTTGCTACTTCCTTTACCACTTTTCCCTCCCCTACAGTGTTTAGACCTCATTGGCTATTTTGGAGAAAAGGGCTGCCTTGATGCCTCTTTTGAAGACCTTCTAAGGGTTTAGTGGATTACGGCTGTTTCCTGGGAGGTGATGGAGCCTACCTATATGGCCTGGATGTCAAGGAACCGAGGAAAAGGGATTCCTTAGTGTATTTCCTCCATTGCTCAGCCAGTTTTTCAACCTCTTCTGGTTTGAAGAGGATTGTAGTGTCAAGGTTGGAATTCATGAGCTTAGTGTTCTAAACCCTGGGAGCCTGTCTGTGTAACCTTTCAATCATGACATCTCACCTATAGAGAATCGCATTCGCAAAAAAAAAAAAGGATGGCCATCTGGTGCGAGTGCCTGACCAAAGAACCTCCTTGTAGACTCTTAGGACCTATCCTCGGTTCTCGCAAGGTGGCCAATGACCCCAACCAACCACAGATCTAGAATTGAAGCAGCCTGCATGGCATACCTTGTCAACCTCTTTATGTTCAGGACCTCAGATGAAGAGAACTAGGCCGAAAGACCAGAAAGCCTCTCAATAAGGATGCCTCTTGAGAGGGTCTCTATAGTTGGATCTATAGGTGAGGCCGGAAAGGGCACAGCCATGACCTCGTGGTATGTCTTCTGCTGAATGAAGGAAGGCTGGAGGAGTTTAGAGGACAAACCTGCTCCAAGTGAGCTAGAGGCACCACAGATCTGCAAAAGGGCTTTCTTTCTGGCTGTTATCAAACCCTTACACCGCAGCTGGGTGGCATTGGTCTTAGGTGGCTGTTAGGTCCAATACGCATGGTCCAAGACAGTAACCTTGATTTCCTTAGGGGCCATCTCAGGGTTAGACAACACACTGAGGGCCCTCATGCAGGCTACGACCCACCATAAGGCATAATCTTACCTCTCCTCTCAGCTTTGGAGTGGAACTTAGAGCTAGCAGCCCAAGGAAGATATTCATCATCCACGTCCAAATTATTATCCACCTCGAAGGTCTCATCCATAGGTGCCTGGAGTATGTGACAGAAGCCGTGTCTTCGTGTACTCAAGTACCATCCTGGTGTCATTAAACTTTCTAAAAGATGGCAGGCATTCTTCCAACAAGTAACGTCAGGAAGGTGCCTGCCATTCCGTAGAGGTCTGAACCTGTCTTGTAAGAGGTAATGGTCCTCCAATAGTGGTCTGGAGATGGGTCATAACTCGGGCGAAACTTCTTCAATTGGCGAAAGCACAAAAGGAGGAACAAGCAAGATTTTTCGAGGGGAGACTACGCCTCTATTTGAGCTAGGATGATGTAGATTGGCATTAGGAGGGGTCTGCTTTGGCATCCTTCTCGTCTACTTTGACATCAAGACCAGCGTCAATTCCAGGCGAGAGAAGATCTGTGGAATGCCATTAGCTTCCTTTGCTGCTCCACAAGGTCATCTGATGGGATAGAGAATCATAGTGCTCTCTGGGGTCCTACTAAAAAGGGACCCATCCTTGGGTCCTTACGGAAAGCAGAAGAAGAGGAAAAGGAGAGAGACTTCTCCAAGGGGATCCACGGTGAAGACACCATTGCCAATCTGTGCTTGAGCAGTTGTTGTGGTGGTAAGACTCTTTGTGCTATGTGGGTAGTGTCAAGTTCTGCTTCCCTGAGAGCGTTGATCAAGATATCAAACCTAGATGGCTGGTCCCCAACAGCCGACAGGTCTGAGGTGTCCTTGAGGAGGCCTGGAGATGCAGAAAATTTCCTCAAGGAACCTTCGTACCTGAAAGTCAGGGGTAGAGGGTTGCCTACCTTGATCAACCCATACATGCATATGAATGTCCTTCTAGGTGATCTTAAGGCAATCTGGAGAGATGATCACACCAGCATAATTGCTTGATGGTTCCCTGAAGCTTTCTGGAAAAGGGATGGGCCACCAGCCTCTTGCTGGTGTTATTGAAGGCTTCTCCGCTCCTGGTGTCAGTGAGCCAGAAATTCCTTGCTCATAGGAGCACTTCAAAAACTCACAGAAGCACACAAAGAGCAGGCAGAAACATCAGTTTCACCTGCAAGCACCCGTGATTCACATGATGGGGATGGTGTGTGTGGTGTAGAAGACCGGGCTGATCTCGGAGATATTTGAGGGGCCTCTGAACGGTAATCGCATGCTAGAGATAGACTAGTAGGATATCAGCGAGCAACTGGTCAATGAGCAGGTGAGCGGTGAGAAGTCAAATAGTGAGTAGGTGAGAGTCTACACATAGGGGAGTGGCACCTTACTAGAGATTTGTTGGCAACTGATGTGTTGACGAGCGACGTGTTGACGAGCGACATGTTGGTGAGCGACTCGTTGGCAAGAGATGCATTACCGAGCAACGTGTTGGCGAATGTCATGCTGGAGACTGATTTGTTTGAGAGACGTGCAAGAAAACGATGTGAAGTAGCATAAGGCGCTGGCAATCGACGACTCAGTGAGAGGTGATCAGCCAAACAACGAGTTGGAGATTGGCAAGCGGGTCAACGATGTATTGTCATCGGTGAGAAGAGCTTCGCGGTGGTGAATGGCAAGAGGGTGTGTGACATCCAGGTAAAAGTCGGGGCGACAAGAACTGCGCACAAGATCTCTGGGAAGAAGAGCGTCGTCTAGCAGGACATACTCCAGGAGGACAAGAGGGTGAATGGTGTGTTGGAAGATCACGCACTGTTGCACGGCGAGCTGATGAGGAACTGCAATCATGAGGAGATACATGATAATATCAAGGAGAAGATCGAGAAGGCGAGCGTCCAGCTGAAGAATGACGATCATCTGCAGCAGAACACCAATCAGCACAGAGCATAGAACACAAGCCGGTGAGTGATTAACACGTAGTGTTGTGAGACAAACACAAGCCAGGGAGTGATAATCACAAGAAGACCGACAGTCAATGTCAGGAGAATGACAGGAAGAATGTCGATCTTTTGAACTTGTGGGCTGCCCGACGGAGGGTGGGGGGCGGGGGGGACAAAGGTCTGGGAGATTGTAGAAGACTACTGTCCCTAGAGGACGAAGAAATCCCAGGGTGGACAGAGGTGTGCTCGTTGGCAGAAGGTTGTCGATGGCTTGGCTAGCTACAACCAGCAACAGCCAAGCCTTCAGACTATCTATAAGGGAGAAGGACTCGCAGAAGGGCAGAGGTAAAGTTGCTCCTTTCGGAGAAGCATCTATGTCCCCAAACTATAGAGGTAGCCCTGTAATTAGCTGGTATACACTCCTACTTGACCGCCCCTCAGAAGAGGCCGAGATGAGCAGGAGCTTTTGGAAGAGGTCGAGGGGTAAGAGAAGATGTCTGAGGTTTCTTAGCCCTTGAGGAAGACCTCAAAGGTGAAGAATCTCTCCTAGACCTTTTTTTACGCCATCAACCACATCTCTCCCGCTGGGAGGCAGCTCACTCCTAACACTCCTCGCAGGTTGGACCCTACTTCTAACGACTTCCTCTGAGCGTTGGACAACAAAACGGGGGTCGTACTCAAGAGAGAACATGAAGGTGGCATAAGAGTGCCTCTCAGTCCCAAGGCAAGTACCCATGAGGACACATAAAGGAACACACACACATAAAAAAGAAAAGAAGAACAAATTAATGTTTAAAAGGACAAGTCTTGAGAGCAGAGAGTAGACAAATCCGTGTGTCTCAAGTCAAAAGAAAAAAGTGACTTACATTCACTGGTGTGTGAGTGAGAGGGGTTTGCCAGAAGGCCCTATTTAGCCCTCAATATCCCATTAACTAGCAGTTTGGGTAGTTGAGACTTTGCTTGAAATTCTTATTGGCTAGTCCTCCAGGTTTTCAATGAATAATCCAAAATACTCTAAGAACATTGTAAGGTTTGTAGAGTGTCGGAACAACCTTCAATTTTCCCTATTTCAAATAGTTTAAGGGGCATGGCCAGTATGCTGATATATGGGGGTAAATGACATTAAAACAAAATCCTGAAAAAATTCACTGACCTTTGATGGCAATGGAGAATGTGTACACAAAATATATTGCCAAGTGTCATAGTTACAGGGCAATTAACAGAAGTAACTCAATGTGCAGAAAATATTGAACCCTAGAAGGGAATGTAGTGTTTCTTCTGTTATCTTAGATTTTGATAATTACTGTTTAATTTGAAAAACAAGAATTGTGAGCAATGGTATCTATATGCATTCCATTATTTTTATTATTATTACTAGCCAAGCAACAACCCTAGTGGGAAAAGCAAGATACTATAAGCCCAAGGGCTCCAATAAGGAAAAATAGCCCAGTGAGTAAAGGAAAAAAGGAAATAAGGAAAATAAGGAAATAAATCAATCATGAGAAAAGATTAACAGTAAATCATTCAAAATTTTTATAAACTGTCATATGTAAACTATTAACAACGTCAAAAACGGAAATGTCATATATAAACTATAAAAAAAAACTCATGTTAGCCTGGTCAACATAAAAACATTTGCTCCAACTTTGAACTTTTGAAGTTCTACTGATTCAATTACCAGATTAGGAAGATCATTCCACAACTTGGTAACAGCTGGAATAAAACTTCTAGAATACTGTGTAGTATTGAGCCTCATGATGGAGAAGGCCTGGCTATTAAAATTAGCTGTCTGCCTAGCATTACAACCAGGATAGAATTGTCCAGGTAGATCTGAAAGTATAGGATGGTCAGAGTTATGAAAAATCTTATGCAACATGCATAATGAACTAATTGAACGACAGTGCCAAAGAATAATATCTAGATCAGGAATAAGAAATTTAATACACAGTAAGTTTTTATCCAAAAAAATGAGATGGGAATCAGCTGCTGAAGACCAGACAGAAGAAACTCAAAACAAAGTAAAATTAAATAATTAAATTACTTCTTCAGAATAGATTGATCACCGAAAATCTTGTAAGACTTTCTCAATAAGCCAGTTTTTTTGTGCAATTGAAGAAGACACACACCTAATGTGCTTCTCAAAAGTAAATTTGCTGTCGAGATTCAAACCTAGAATTTCAAGAGTCATACAAAGTTGAAGAAACATTATCAATATTGAGATCCGGATATTGAGGAGCACCCGTCCTTGACCTACTCACAATATTTCTTTGTGTTTTGTTAGGATTCAACTTCATACCGTATAATTTGCACCATACACTAATTTTAGCTATATCTTTGTTAGAGGATTCATCAACCCGAGATCTACATTCACGGTATGGAATTGATGCAAAGAGAGTAGCATCATCTGCATATGCAACAAGCTTGTTTTCTAGGCCAATCCACATGTCATGTGTATATAGTACGAAAATTAATGGGCCAAGAACACTACCCTATGGAACACCTGATATCAGATTCCTATACTCGCTATGGTGCCAATCAACAATAACTCTTTGAGATCAATCATTTAAAAATTCAATAATAACACTAAGAAATGACCCACCAACTCTCGCCTGTTTAAATTTGAAAACAAGGGGCTCATGATTAACACGGTCAAAGGCAGCACTAAATTCAAGGCTAATCATATGAACTTCCTGACCACAATCAAGGGATTTCTGTACAACAATAGAGATTGCCAAAAGGGCATCACATGCTCCAAGGCCTTTACGAAAACCAAATTTCAAACTAGGGAATAGATGATTACCTTCAGCAAACCTAGTAAGACATTTTGCCAGAAGACATTCAAAAACTTTAGATGATATGGGAATTATGGAAATTAGGCGGTAATCAGTGGGACTTGAGCTACCACAAACACATTTACATAGAGGAGTAACATTACCAATTCTCCAACAAGTGATAAAAGTTCTTGCTAAGTTGTGCAAAATAACATATAACTTTGGAGCTAAGAAATCTGCAGTCTTTATAAAAAAACAGAGGAAATATATCATTTGGGTCTACTCATCCATAATAACCAAGATCCATCAACAGAGCTTTAATTTCACAAAATCGAAAAGTTAAACTAGTCAGTTTAGCCTCAGGAAAACAGGAATAACGAAATTCAAGGTTTTTCATTACGCTGATTACTGTCAAAAACATCAGCCAAAAGGTTTGAATTTTCCTTTGGGCAGTGAGTGATTGAACCATCTGGTTTAAGTAAAGGAGGAACTGTTGCATCACCACCAAAGAGTGCAGATTTAAGGGTAGACCATCATTTATGTTCCTGAGTGTTACCAGAAAGGGTTTATTTTATGGTTAAATCGTTTCCTTTTCAGTTGAGGCATAAACTCTCTGAGCAGAAGCTTGAAGCTGAGTATAGTTGTTCCAGATCAAATCTGATATGTTACCCTTCCAAAGTTGATAGGCCTCCTGCTTCTCCAAATAAGCTCGTCTAAAATCATCATTGAACCACGGTTTTTCCTTCATTTGGTACTTTAGCACACAAGAAGGGATATACCTATCAACTATGTTGACTAGATTCACATTCAAAGGGACAACAGAATCTACACTACTATATAATTGTGACCAATTCAAGCACAAAAGATCATGCAAAATCCAATTCCAGTCGGCTTGGGATTTCATATAAATTTTATGAGTATGTTACATCAGGGACAGGCTGCTCAGACTTCACTACTAATGATATCAAGTCATGATCAGATGTCCCGACTGGAGACCCAGCCTTACTCGTTATAATGCCAGGGGAGTCAGTGTATACGAGGTCCAAGCAATTACCTGACCTGTGAGTAGCTTTATGATTTGCTCAAAGACTGATTTAGAGGCAAAGTCTAAAGCTCTTAAGCCATGGCGATTGGTAGGAGAGATAGAACTTAGCCACTCCCTATGGTGGGTATTAAAATCACCAAGAAAGACAAAAGAAGCCTTCCTATCATCTTCTTGTATTTTGCCATAATTGTAAGAGGACAATCGAAGATAGAATCATCCATGTCTGTATTCAGGTAGATCAAACACAAATAAAAGTTGTTATGCCTTCCCCAAACTTTTATTACCCAAATTTCATGACATCCACATCAATAGCAGTACTTATGTGAAGCACGGTACTCAGTCCTAATACACACTACCATTCCCCTGACCCTAGGTATGGCATCACGTTTAAACATTATTGGCTTCTTAAATTCAGTTTGTTATAAAGAGCTCAGATGAGTGCCTCATATTAGAAACCAAAGTTTTTGAGCACAAAAGAACATCAAACTGTCTGGACGCAGCTGTAAGGTCTTAAATATTTGGATGAAGACCACAAATATTGTAATAGAGAAGATGACATTGAAGAAATCTAGGACGTACTAGTCGCGGATTTCGCTCAATGTCTCCATACAGCATAAGAATTATTAGTAACGAAAAAGAGACATCATACTTAAAAACAAGATTAACAAGAATTATATAAAAAAAAACATATGTACAGCACAGAGGTGGAGCCGATACACCACACAAGGCTAAATGCCCTCCGGGATAGGCACTTCAACTGAAGGGGGGACAGCAAGGATGGTTTTGAGAAGAAAAAGACCCAGAAAAGGAAAAGACGACCTCTTCTATTATGCCTGCCCAGCACACCATTTCAAAAACACACTAAGCAGAAAAGAAAATAAGATAGGAAAGTGTGCCCGTGTGTACCCTCAAGCAAGAGATCTGTAACCCAAGACAGTGGAAGACCATGGTACAAAAGCTATGGACCTACCCAAGACTAGAGAACAATGGTTTGATTTTGGAGTGTCCTTATCCTAAAAAAGCTGCTTATCATTGCTTAAGAGTCTCTGCAACCCTTACCAAGAGGAAAGTACACTGAACAATTGCAGTAAAGTAATCAACCCCTCGTGTGAGGAAGTGTTTAGTATCTCATTGTAAGAAGTATGAGGAAAGACGAGAATATGTAAAGAATATACCAGACTATTCTGTGTATCCAATGCATTACTGTCTGGCCATTCAAAGGATCCAATAACTCTCTAGTACTATTATCACAAAGGGAGGCTGGTGCCCTGGCCAACCTACTACCTTTAACCTACACCTACACCATTTAGCCTTCAGTGCTAGCAAAAAAAACGATGTGAAGTAGCGTGACGCGCTGGCAATCGACGACTTGGTGAGAAGTGATTAGCCACAAATGAGCTGGAAATTGACAAGCATGTTAACGAGGCATTGCGATTGGTGAGAAGGAGAGCGTTGCGCTGGAGAAATGCAAGATGGTGTGTGACATCCAGGCAAATGCTAGGGTGACGAGAGGTCCACACAAGATCTCTGGGCAGGAGAGCGCCGTCTAGTGGGATATAGTCCAGGAGGACAAGATGGTGAATAGTGTATTGGAAGATCACAAGCTGTTGAATGGCAAACTGATAAAGAACTGCAATCACGAGGAGATACATGATAGTGTTAAGGAGAAGAGCGAGAAGGTAAGCCTCCAGCTGAATAATGACGATCATAAGCAGCAAAATGGCAATCAGCAAAGAGCGTCGAACACAATACGGTGAGTGATGAACACATGGTGTTAAGAGACGAGCACAAGCCAGAGACTGATAATCACAAGAAGACCAACGATCGATGGCCGGAGAATGACAAAAAGAACGTCGTTCTATTGAACTGGTGAGCTGCCTGACAGAGGGCAAGAACAAAGGTCTGGGAGCGTGTAGAGGACTACGGTCCTTTGAGGATGAAGAAATCCTAGGCTGGACAGTGATGTGCTCGTTGCCAGAAGGTCGTCGATGGGTAGGCTAGCTACACCCAGCGACAGCCAAGCCTGCAGACCCTCTTTAGGGAAAAGGAACTGCAGAAGGGCAGAGTTAAAATTGCTCCTTTAGGAGAAGCAGCTATGTCCCCAGACTATAGAGGTAGCCCTGGCATTAGCTGGTATACACTCTTACTCCGCCCCTCAGAAGAGGCCAAAATGAGCAGGAACTTCGGGAAGAGATTGAGGGGTAAGAGAAGATATCTGAGGTTTCTTAGCACTTGAGGAAGACCTCGAAGGTGAAGAATCCCTCCTAGACTTATTCTCACGCCATCAACCACATCTTTCCCATTGAGAGGCAGACCACTCCTAACACTCCTCGGAGATTGAACCCGACTTACAACTACTTCTTATGCGCATTGGACTCAAAGAAGGTGAGTCGTACTCGACAGAGAACATGAAAGTGGCTGAACAGCGCCTTTCAGTCCAAAGACAAGTACCTTGAGGGCTAAAAAAGGAACACACACACCTAAAAATTAAAAGAAAACAAATGAACGTTGAAATGGCCAACTCCTGAGAGCAGAGAGTAGACAAATCCGTTTGTCTCAAGTCAAAAGGAAATAGTGACTTAGAATCACTGTTATGTAAGTGAGAGGGGTGGCCGAAAACCCACTTTTAGCCCTCACTAGACCATTAACTAGCAGTTTGGGTAGTTGAGGCTTTGCTTGAAAGTCTTATTGGCTAGTCTTCCAGGCTCGCCAAAAGATAATCCAAGATACCTAAAGAGTATCGTAAGGTTTTTAGAGTGTGAGAACAACCTTTAATTTTCCCTATCTCAAACAGCCTAGAAGGAAATGCAGTGTTTCTTCTGTTATCATAAATTTTAATAATTACATTTCAATCTAAAAAAAAAATGTGAGCAATGCTATCTATATAGATTCCATGAGTAACAAGCCGAAGTATTACAACCTTCAGCCTTCAGTGCTAGCACAAACCTCAGAATGAGTACATGTTTGAGTATGACCCCCGACATTTGCTCGCTTTTACGTTTGTTTTTCTTGGTTTTATCAAGAATTTCCTCATGCCAAAGAGAAAAACATAATTTTAACATCTCACTAACAAGAAGAAAATTGTCTCTAATAAGAGTTCAGAAGTGGGTAATATCGGTGATATTAGCACAGTTAGCTAAGGAGGAAGGAACAACCGTCTCGCTTGACCAGAAGCCAAAAGAAGTAAGATATTGAGGAGAGGGATCTTCATTTATGATTAAATTATGATAAATAACAATGTTTTGTTTTATTAATTTCCATAGAAAGAGAACATAAAATTCATAATAATCATGATTTTTATTATTGTCTTTCTAAAAATACAAAGGAAA
>NC_090733.1:37461082-37466082 GCF_036898095.1 Palaemon carinicauda
TACCTTATAAATAAATTAGGAGAGAAAAATAATTCAATCTACAAGATAGTTTTGATATGATTTAACTTAAGAAATATAGGATATAATAACACACACTCTCTCTCTCTCTCTCTCTCTCTCTCTCTCTCTCTCTCTCTCTCTCTCTCTCTCTCTCTCTCTCTCTCTCTCGAGTAAATTGCTAAGAAATCCAAAATACACTCTGTCAATGTAACCTGTGCGCAAGAGATAAAAAGTAAGAATATTGAATATAAATGTTTCAATCCTTAAGGGAGAAAATGACACCAGTTTCTAAGTTGTAACTTTTGACACTGAAAAGTGACAACATTACTCTAATCTTTAAACCAAACAGTTTTCTACCTTGCAACCAATTATTCTCATTTTTATAGAAGACAACAATGATTTCCTATCTTACCATAGGCAACAAATATAAGGATTTAAATTTACCTCGTCTCTAAGGCAATCGGTGGTGACTGGATATTCACCGGATTTCATCGGGGGGATTCTGACTCTCCTCAAAATGAGGTCCGATAAACCTGACACCTGATAATTGACTGCTCTGGGAAGAGAAATTATTGCGTATGCAAGAGAGAGAGAGAGAGAGAGAGAGAGAGAGAGAGAGAGAGAGAGAGAGAGAGAGAGAGAGATGATGTATATATAGAACCATGTATATATATATATATATATATATATATATATATATATATATATATATATATATATATATATATATATATATATATATATATATATATATATATATATATAGTATATATATTTAAAAAGAAAGAGAAAAATGAGTATACATGGGTAAGAGTGGCAAATGGAAGAGTAGTACAAAGGGCATTAATGGATTATGTGTTGATAACTAAAAGAATGTTTGGAAGATTGAAAGACGGGCACGTGTTTAGGGGTATGGCTAACGGTATGTCTGATAATTTTTTGGTGGAAGGAAAATTAATTGTAGCAAAAGAGTGGAGGAATAGAGTAGGTGGATGTAAAAGTGAGCTAGTGAGGGTTGAAGAGCTAATAAAACCGGGGGTAAAAAGTAAATATCAGGAAAGATTGAAAATGGCATATGAGGAGGCGAGAGTAAGAGAAACTGGTAATTTAGAGGAGGAGTGGAAGTTAGTAAAAGAAAATTTTGTTGGGATTGCAAATGATATAAGTGGCAAGAAGGTTGTTGGGGGCAGCATGAGGAGGGGCAGTGAATGGTGGAATGAAGCAGTGAAGGTAAAAGTGGAAGAGAAAAAGAGGGCTTTTGAAGAAGGGCTGCAGAGTAATAGTATAGAGAAGTATGAAAAATATAGAGAAAAAAATGTGGAAGTAAAGCGCAAGGTACGTGAGGAAAAGAGGGCAGCTGACCTGAGGTGGGGTCAGGGATTGGGTCAGTCATATGAAGAGAATAAGAAGTTTTGGAAAGAAGTGAAGAGAGTAAGGAAGGCTGGCGCAAGAATTGAAGAGACAGTGAAAGATGGAAATGGAAGGTTGTTAAAAGGAGATGAGGCAAGGAAAAGGTAGGCGGAATATTTTGAAAGTTTGCTGAATGTTGAAGATAATAGGGAGGCAGATATAATTGCTGTTCCAGGTGTTGAGGTGCCAGTGATGGGAGATGAGAATGAGAGAGAGATTATAATAGAGGGGGTGAGGAGAGCACTAGATGAAACGAGAGTAGGAAAAGAATCTGGTATGGATGGTGTGAAAGCTGATGTGTTGAAGGAATGGGGTGTGACTGTACTTGAATGGTTGGTGAGATTGTTTAATATGAGTTTTGTGTTGTCAATTGTATCAGTATATTGGGTTTGTGCATGTATTGTACCACTATATAAGGGTAAGGGAGATGTGCATGCGTGTTGTAATTCAAGAGGTATTAGTTTGTTGAGTGTAATTGGAAAAGTGTATGGTAGAGTAATGATTAATAGGATTAAGGATAAAACAAAGAATGCAATCTTGGAAGTAGAGGGTGGTTTTAGAAGAGGTAGGGGTTGTATGAATCAGATTTTTACAGTTAGGCAGATATGCGAGAAATATTTAGCAAAAGGTAAGGAGGTGTATGTTGCGTTTATGGATCTGGAGAAAGCATAAGATAGAGTTGATAGGGAAGCAATGTGGAATGTGATGAGGTTATATGGAGTTGGTGGAAGGTTGTTGAAAGCAGTGATAAGTTTCTACAAAGGTAGTAAAGCATATGTTAGAATAGGAAATGAAGTGAGTGATTGGTTTCCGGTGAGAGTGGGACTGAGACAGGGATGTGTGATGTCGCCGTGCTTGTTTAACTTGTATGTTGATGGAGTGGTGAGAGAGGTGAATGCTCGAGTGCTTGTACGAGGATTAAAACTGGTAGGTGAGAATGACCATGAATAGGAGGTAAATCAGTTGTTGTTTGCGAATGATACTGTACTGGTAGCAGAAACAAAAGAGAAGCTTGACCCACTAGTGACAGAATTTGGAAGGGTGTGTGAGAGAAGGAAGTTGAGAGTTAATGTGGGTAAGAGTAAGGTTATGAGATGTACGAGAGGGGAAGGTGGTGCAAGGTTGAATGCCATGTTGAATGGAGAGTTACTTGAGGAGGTTGATCAGTTTAAGTACTTGGGGTCTGTTGTTGCAGCAAATGGTGGAGTGGAAGCAGATGTACGTCAGAGAGTGAATGAAGGTTGCAAAGTGTTGGGGGCAGTTAAGGGAGTAGACAAAAATAGAGGGTTGGGTATGAATGTAAAGAGAGTTCTATATGAGAAAGTGATTGTACCAACTGTGATATATTGATCGGAGTTGTGGGGAATGAAAGTGATGGAGAGACAGAAATTGAATGTGTTTGAGATAAAGTGTCTAAGGAGATTGGCTGGTGTATCTCGAGTAGATAGGGTTAGGAACGAAGTGGTGAGGGAGAGAATGGGTGTAAGAAATGAGTTAGCGGCTAGAGTGGATATGAATGTGTTGAGGTGGTTTGGCCATGTTGAGAGAATTTAAAATGGCTGTCTGCTAAAGAAGGTGATGAATGCAAGAGTTGATGGGAGAAGTAAAAGAGGAAGGCCAAGGTTTGGGTGGATGGATGGTGTGAAGAAAGCTCTGGGTGATAGGACAATAGATGTGAGAGAGGTAAGAGAGCGTGCTAGAAATAGGAATGAATGGCGAGCAATTGTGACGCTGTTCCGGTAAGCCCTGCTGCTCCCTCTGGTGCCTTAGATGACCGCGTAGGTAGCAGCAGTAGGGGATTCAGCATTATGAAGCTTCATCTGTTGTGGATAATGTGGAAGGTTGGGCTGTGGCACCCTAGCAGTACCAGCTGAACTCAGTTGAGTCCCTGGTTAGACTGGAGGAATGTAGAGAGTAGAGGTCCCCTTTTTTGTTTTGTTTCAGTTGTTGATGTCGGCTACCACCAAAAATTGGGGGAAGTGCCTTTGGTATATATATATATATATATATATATATATATATATATATATATATATATATATATATATATATATATATATATATATATATATATATATATATATATATATATTTATATATGTGTGTATATATATATATATATATATATATATATATATATATATATATATATATATATATATATATATATATATATATATATATATATATATATATGGGTTGATTTCAATTCTAAGTACAAAATACCTGAATTCGACATGTATAAGTACAGTAGAATTGTCATTGACTTTTATCTTTCTTCGTGGCCAAGTGGGTTAGTCACTGTCTATATAAGCTTGCCGACCAGGGTTCGATTCCCGGCCGGAACCAAGCTCTTGTCTTTGAGTGATTTCGCCTGGGGCTCTGATCCCGAGGTCGTTAAGAGAATCCAGACATTAATATATCAAAAATATATATGGCTTATTTGAATATGAAAAACACTTAAAAATGTGCAAAATTTATCATTAATTGAATGCCAAGTAACAAACTACCAATTAGTTACGATGGTGAAGATGGGTTGATTTCAATTCTAAGTACAAAATACCTGAATTCGACAGTATAAGTACAGTAGAATTGTCATTGACTTTTATCTTTCTTCGTGGCCAAGTGGGTTAGTCACTGTCTATATAAGCTTGCCGACCAGGGTTCGATTCCCGGCCGGAGCCAAGCTCTTGTCTTTGTTTGATTTCGCCTGTGGCTCTGATCCCGAGGTCGTTAAGAGAATCCAGACATTAATATATCAAAAATATATATGGCTTATTTGAATATGAAAAACACGTAAAAATGTGCAAAATTTATCATATATATATATATATATATATATATATATATATATATATATATATATATATATATATATATATATATATATTATAATTTTCGCATATATTTTCAAAAGTTAATCACTTTTTGATAATTGGGGTTCATTGTTATGTGCACGCAATCGAAAAACCGATACTTTTTTTTTATTGAACTTTGTACACATTTACTGCTGCTTGGTAAATACATTTTTACATATTAGAAATTTGATTCTATTATAGTGTATGCAATTACAAGGAAAATTATTAATCTTGTGCAAGTAATTATTTATTGGATATGCAAATTTTATCATAAATCCATTACGTCCTATCAGGTCTCATTAACCTAACTGTAACACCAAAATGTAACTAGAACGTTATAGTAAGAATTTTGTACGGGTATATGGAGATATCAGTGGAGCTGACCCCGTCGGATGAATTCAATGATTTCAAGCTTATAATTGGGTCCGTCAAAATATCCCTCCTTATTCTTAATAACATCTTCCTTCCACTAAGGAATTAACTCCCCTATCCATTGGTAACTCAAAACTCGGAAGGCATTTTAATTACTTTACCTAGTAAACCATGAAATCGACTATTATGCAGGATTGTGGACTATATAAGTCTGGGTTATTAAGCTGGAGGACTTTATAACATTTTTCTGCTATTTAGGCGGGGGACTATATATATATATATATATATATATATATATATATATATATATATATATATATATATATATATATATATATATACACACACATATATATATAT
>NC_090733.1:37471082-37473582 GCF_036898095.1 Palaemon carinicauda
ATATATATATATATATATATATATATACGTATATATATGTATATATACATGTATATATATATATATATATATATATATATATATATATATATATATATATATATATATATATATATATATATATATATATATATATATATATATATATATATATATATATATATATATATATATATATATATATATATATATATATATATATATATATATATATATATATATATATATATATATATATATATATATATATATATATATATATATATATATATATATATATATATATATATATATATATATATATATATATATATATATATATATATATATATATATATATATATATATATATATATATTTATATATATATATATATATATATATATATATATATATATATATATATATATATATATATATATATATATATATATATACACACACACACGCAAACACACACACTTACAGGGTTCACCAAAAGGATTGTGAGTAAAATAGCAAAAGGGTTCTCTCCAGGTTGAGGGGGTGAATTTTCCCAATTGTTTATTTCTTTGCTAAAAGTCTTTCTTTTACCTATCAGAAGGCCGTGATATGTGTAGAATTCATCTCCAGCCTCTATAATGCCCCCCCCCCCCCCTGGTCATCAACGCCCCCCCTTATGTTAATAGAAAAAATACGAAATATCATTAGTAATTTTCTAATTTTTATAGGTTACCCCTTTAAAACTGTTCAAATACGTTTTCTGATATCAGTGATATCAAAGAAAATGGGCTCAGGGGAGACTATGATTTTATATCCAATATTTTCGTCATCAGACAAAAATCGTAATTTCTCGTTTTTTCTTTTTCGGGAGAGGGGTGTATTTCTTTGCTTGTCCTGCTCTTATGCCTTAAGTAATATAATATTTAGATGTTTTAGGCCATTAAGTGACATAATACCTAGAAAAACACAGAAGGTTTTTTCCCTAAATCGAAATTTTAATTTTTGGTGAATATTTATTTCTAGGTATCCCTCCATCACCAGCCGGGGTTTCACTACCTAACCTAACCTAACCTCCTCGTTTTTTTCTTTCTGTGTGCTTATTTACTGTTCGATTTTGATAAAACTTGGTCTGCTTGTTCCATATGGATAAACAAACATAATTACAGAGCGAATTTCAATTCAAGACATTAGTTTCTCACTGGTCACCAAACAACTTTAAGTCGCTAGTCCAATTTTCACATTTTTATTCATAAAATCCTTTATTTTCCCTGTAGGATGATAAAACTTACAGAGGATATGCCTTATTATAGTGCTAATAATGCCTCAAAATTTCATTAGCCTGTCTTGATTAGTGTATTTTTGGCAAATATTTTTACAATTAGCACCCTCGCAACCCGGAGCCTACCCTTTACTCACCCACTGAGAAAGTATCCTGCATATTTGCCTTCGAAGAGCATTTAGTTTTAAAAGACTATTGATGAAATATTGATTCATCAAATAAATGGATAATGAGCCTGATGTTCAGAGACTGTCATGAAGAATTACTACTGTGACAAGACAAGAGTAGGTTGTGACCTAAAAGCGAGAAGAAAGGAACTGAGTAACTTCATTACAGAACATCAGCTTACATATACATCAAGTCCAAGCAAGAAGGGCGTAAAAACATAAGTAGTAATTTCTTGTTCAACCAATAACTGTGACACACGGTCGGTACATGGCTCCCCCCCTAAAAATTACATACTCTATACGTTAAATAGGGTGCCCTAATCTAGAGAGGCGAACTGGCGGGAGAAAAGCAGGTTTTTGGACGATCAATGGAGACCCAGTCTTCTTTGCCATGAATGTATAGTAATAATGCTATTGGACTGTGCCGTATCACAAGGAGAGAGCCTGTGTGAGGGGGCATTACAGTGGCTTGCAAGTGTCGTTGCGTAAGATGTGCGTTTCAGGGTGCAAGTCTGTCGGTATTTGATGCTTCGCTAGGGGCTTGTATGTCTGCTTGGCGGCTGCCAATCGATACAGTGCCAGACGTCTGAATTTTGCGAAGACTAGGAGCCCCGTTGTCTTGATATGGTGATAAATACAGTGTTTGGCAGGAGCCGTGGACGTTTAGTGAAGTTCTGGACGGAAAACTTCCGGGTATGACATGAGGAGGTGGGCGTAGGCCTCCGTGTTTGCGCTGATATGGAGAGCGAGGTTGAAGAAGTGTCGACAAGCACGAGTCTACGTTGACCAATCGTTGGTGGCCGACATCGACCAGAAGGTGGAAATGAGAGAGGATATCCGCATCGAGGATTGGCAATATGAAGTCAGCAACGAGAAACTTCAAATTAAATTTACCGTTCCCAAACGATAATGTGAGGTTTTCGTAACCGTAGGTGGGTATTGCAGATCCATTGGCAGCTACCAGGTAGACCTCGGCAGACTTAAACAAACTACGTTGTGTCTTCAAGAACTCCCTTGGCAAAAGAGAACAAGTACATGTGTCTACCAAAAATTGCAAGCCCATTCCTGCATC
>NC_090733.1:37478582-37483582 GCF_036898095.1 Palaemon carinicauda
TAATCTTTGTCATAGATACACTCGCTAATTTATTTCCAGAAAATTTTGTTTTTAATACCGTAAAAGCAAATTAGATGATAGAAAATCAATTTCGAATCTGAAGCTCAACCTAATATGAAATCTTGGAACATCGGAAATGTTCATGAATTTTGAAGAACACTAAAACCCTTTCCAGGTTTTATTTTATCTATAGTTGTCATTAATCAAATTTTTCCTACTACCTGAGAATGGTGTGATATTTCAATACAAAACGGCTTTATAAAAAATAATATTTTATTTTCTCGGCTAATATAATTGAGAATTTTTTGATGAACACTACCTAATTAATTGATAATATATCTTCTATTCAATGAATTACAAACTCCTTTTTAAGTAAAAGAAGCAATCTAACATATCCTTAAAAAAAATTAAAAATCAAGAAATATATGACAATATAATTTTTTTTATATTTGGAGAACATTCCATTTTAAGTTCTTTTCCAAATATGATTCTGATTTGGGAGATATATATAGCATCATTTATCTTTTGAAATATATGATATTAGGAAATGAATTAGAAAATATTCGTATATATTTTAATTGACTTTAAGTTAGTTTAAAACTGAATATTTTTTCATTGAAATATTTAAGACATACATATTAACATAAATGCATACAAACGTACGTACGTGCATATATACATAACACAAACCACACACACACACACATATATATATATATATATATATATATATATATATATATATATATATATATATATATGTATATATATATACATATATATATGTATATATATATATATATATATATATATATATATATATATATATATATATATATATATATATATATATATATATATATATATATATATATATATATATATATATATATATACATAAATATGCACACACACACACACACACACACACACACACATATATATATATATATATATATATATATATATATATATATATATATATATATATATATATACATAAATATACACACACAGACACCCACGCATATATATATATATATATATATATATATATATATATATATATATATATATATATATATATATATATATATATATGTGTGTGTGTGTGTGTGTGTGTGTGTATGTGTGTGTGTTTCTATATATGTGTGTGTATATTTATGTATAAATATATATATATATATATATATATATATATATATATATATATATATATATGTGTGTGTGTGTGTGTGTGTATGTGTGTATATATAGATACCCATGTATATATATATATATATATATATATATATATATATATATATATATATATATATATATATATACATATTTACACACACACACACACACACACACATATATATATATATATATATATATATATATATATATATATATATATATATATATATATATATATATATATATATATATATATATATATATATATATATATATATATATATATATATATAAATCTAATGTATCAATTTTGTTACTCAGTTACTGAAGACATTGTTGTACTGGGACTTTGGTAAATAAGGATTCAACATCAAAACTGACTAACTTTTTGTTGTGATGATCAATATTTCTAATTCTATCAAAAAAGTTACAAGTATCTTTTAAATGAGAATAAGATAATGGTGCCAAGACATGGGGAAAGTAATTTTGTTATCCACTTAAATATATTGTAGGTTACATAATTACGGGTTGAAGTAATTGGCCTCATAGGTTCTCATTCTTTGTGAATCTTCGGTAATCCATACATGTGGGAAAGAGTTGGTAAATATACCTGAAATTTCTTGGACAACTCGGGATAATATTTCTGGAGGAGAGATTTTAAATCTAATTGTAAGTTGCCTGCCATCGTTTAAGTGGATCCGTTGTTAGTTTTTTTGTATGTCGATTCGTTACTTAATAAAAAAAAAAAATATTTTTTTGTATAAGTATTATCGTCTACAACTACAATTTTATTACCTTTATCTGCTTCTGTGATAAGAATGTCTCTTCTTTTTTCAGATCGTCAAGTGCTCCTAAAAGACTATTTGGTAACTGTTTTTTAGATTGTAGATTACCTATTATACTTCCTAAAATAAAACCTTTTACAGTAGATGAATTTATATCCTTGCCCTTCAATTTTAGATTATTTTAAAATTTAGCAAAATCTACAAGAAAATCAAGAATGCAGTCAGTTGATGGCAGCAGAGAAAACGAGAGACCATATCCGAGAATACATTTCTGCTCTATAGTCAATTGAAAATTTGACAGATTAACAATATTATCCTGTAAACTATATTTAAACCTAGGGCTGTTTTTAAAAACAATTTCAAACTTATGAGACAGTTTACCTTTCATCTTAAAACACTCACGTCCTGAAACTCTATGTGCATGATCAAGAAGACCATTCAATTGCTGGGGTCCAAAAGTTGTAAATTCTTAAATCTTAAAATCTTAAAATCTGTTTTAATCATATATGAATTTTACTTCTGAGAGTTTTATTTTTATCGACTACTATACATCCATAGTTATACGAAAATCATTCAGAAACACGGTAGATAGACAATGATTCTTATTAAGTTTGCTATTTTATTGATATTAGGTTCCAAATGTTTTATAATTAATGAAAATATCTTTGTGAAGCTTTAGCATCCCTGAAAATATTAATATATATATATATATATATATATATATATATATATATATATATATATATATATATATATATATATATATATATATATATATATGTATATATATATATATATATATATATATATATATATATATATATATATATAATATATATATATATATATATATATATATATATATATATATATATATATATATATATATATATATATATATAACTATGTATTCTAAACTATTATTTTCTTATCCATACTGTTAAATACCCGTTTTTTTAAAAGAAGCCAATCGATAAGACATTCTCATTCAAAATGAAAAATAAAAGAAATGGTAAAAAATAGTATTAAAACATTGTGAGCGTTAGTCCTTATCTGTTCTTGAATAAAAAAAAATCAATACATTTTTTTTATATCAAAGCAAAACCGGAAAAAAAATGGTTAAGCCGAATTCGAAACTATATGAGCATTAAAACCTATAAGCATATTTATTTTGGATACGCATGGTAATGACACTTTAAACAATTATGTCCAAATTCCCTCAATCTATTAAATCCCTTTTTCAATTATTTCTGCATTAAAGGCTTGGTAATGGCTTGGTTTAGAGAATATATGTTTATTAATAGACCAATCAATTGTTCAAAACCAGTAATGCATTCGTTGTTGATAATGGGAGAGAGTTATTAGTGTATATGCTTAAGTCCAGCAATTAATGTTTTTCATTGTTAATAAGGGAATCATAATACCTATGCTGCATTAATCTTCACACACACACACACACACATATATATATATATATATATATATATATATATATATATATATATATATATATATATATATATATATATATATATATATAACATATATATATATATATATATATATATATATATATATATATATATATATATATATATATATATATATATATATATAATGAATAGCTAGAAGTCATATTTTGATTATATATGAATTTGTAACTCAAAGTTTTCAATAAAGCTATATCTATGTTCCTTGTAAATTGAAATATGTTCTGTCTCATAATCTGTCGTTTATTGAGCTTAAATAATAAAAATTGGTAGTAGCGTGAACATATTTGTTATTTCCAATATGCTCTTCTATTTAAAAACAAAAAACTAAAAGTGCGTTACATTTTACCACTATTGTTGTTTATAACACTGATTTCATGGGGAAAATGTCCAGTAGGACTGATTTTTTTTTTTTTTATCATGCTACGTATGTAGGTAGTAAATCAATATAAAATTTTCCCCTTCCCATGTACAAAACATACCCCTTATAAATAATATAAACATTATATACTACGAAATATTTTCACATCATCGAAATTCAATTAATAATATTGATAATCGGGAAAATGAAGTTTATAAATAATGATTGAAGATAAATCTGATGACTGTCAAGCACTTCTTAATTGCTCATATATAGCTACAAAGTTCACCAAAATAATGATTAAAAAAAAATAGCGTTATAGTACTCACCATCTAGGAAAATATCCTGCAGGTTTGCCTGTGGAGAGCACTTAGTTTCAAAAGTCCATCAAAAGTAAATGACGAGCGGAAAGTTCAAAGACTATGAATAGTTTTCTTGTAGTCAGTAAAAAGCTCACTATCAGGGTAACCTGGGTCTATATCATTCTCCTTGCCGAGAAAACTATTCAATAGTCTGTGGACTTTCAACATTGCTCATGAACTACGTGGTATAGCCTGAACCCACAGTTTTTTTCTATGTCAAATAACGTAGCCTACTTCAGGGACCACAACACTTCTGAAATGCTAGCCATTCTCTTGCCTCTACCATTTTCCTTTGAAACTCCCCCATTTTATCTTGGCACCATTATCATATTCTCATTTAAAAGATACTTGTAATTTTGTTTATCGAATTAGAAATATTGATCATCACAACAAAAAGTTAGTCAGTTTTGATGTTGAATCCTTATTTACCAAAGTCCCAGTACAACAATGTCTTTAGTACCTGAGTAAAAAAAATTGATACAAAGCTCATTTTGAATTTTAAACCGAGGTGTTTTCAATTCGAGACTGGCAGAGTAAATACAAATCAACTTTTTGATCGATTGTATCTTTTTTTCTCTGACGAAGGTACATATGCATCATTCAAATCTTCCATTTTCCATTTATCAAAATTTCCTTCATTCACATGTCAGCCGCTGCGACAAAACTAAAAATAAGCTTCATCAAAAGGGACTTCATTGTTTAGTTTGTTATTTAAAAGTTAATTTATAGTCTATATTGATTAAACTTTAAAATCAGCTGGAAGTACCTTGAAACTTTTTTATTAAGAAAATAATTCCTTATACCAATATATATATAT
>NC_090733.1:37488582-37503582 GCF_036898095.1 Palaemon carinicauda
AAATATACCAAAATATCACAAATTCTATAGGGAACAAGAATATATATAGATAGGGCAACTTACGCTTCGGATATGTCCACAAAATGGCCGCCAACCACACTGACTCAGACTCCCTAATCTGCCACTTGAAATGTAGGAAGGGTATCTCAATTTCAAGGTGTTATTTACTAATCTAATTATTATTGGATATGCATGAAAATTGTATGGTGGGTTTCTGGATAATTGTTGATTATTTTACGACTATAAAATTAAAATTTTGACCCAAAAAAAATTTTTTGAAGGGAAATAAAATCGAAAAAAAAATGTAAAACAATATAATATTTTAGCTAAAAAAATTTGATAATATTCAATCAAAAAAGAAGTAAACAAAATTTTCCGACAAATAAACATCTAGAGGAATCATTACTCTGTGATAGTTCCTTAGTACGTAGTAATTTTGAAAGAAATGGGAAAAAACGAAAAAGTGGCAATCGCAGGAAAATCGAACACATACCTATAAATACGCCATATCTGGCTAAAAATAAAGATAGGCATGGGTAGCCAGATCATCTAGAAACACTTTCCAACACTATAAAAATACAAGTTTTGCGACACTACTTGCCAATTCCTTACGGTAACATGACTAAGCAAAAAAATGCAAAAAAAAAAAAAGGGCACTCGCGGAAAAATGGCCAACATTCTAATATACGGCATTTCAGAAAAAAAAAAATTTCAGCCACGTACTAGGCAAACCATCAAGGCACATTTTCCGACAAATAATCATCTAAATGAATCATTACTCTGTGATAGTTCCTTAGTACGTAGTAATTTTGAAAGAAATGGGAAAAAATGAAAAAATGGCAATCACAGGAAAATCGAACACATACCTATATATACGCCATATCTGGCTAAAAAAAAGATAGGCATGGGTAGCCAGATCATCTAGAAACACTTTCCAACACTATAAAAATATAAGTTTTGCGACACTTCTTGCCAATTCCTTACGGTAACATGACTAAGTAAAAAAATGAAAAACAAATGAAAAGGGGCACTCGCGGAAAAATGGCCAACACTTTATTATACGCATTTCAGAAAAAAAAATTTCAGCCACGTGCTAGGCAAACCATCAAGGCACATTTTTCGACAAATAAACATCTAAATGAATCATTACTCTGTGATAGTTCCTTAGTAATTAGTAATTTTGAAAGAAATGGGAAAAAAACTAAAATATGGCAATCACAGGAAAATCGAACACATACCTATATATACGCTATATCTGGCTAAAAAAAAAAAGATAGGCATGGGTAGCCAGATCATCTAGAAACACTTTCCAACACTATAAAAATATAAGTTTTGCGACACTACTTGCCAATTCCTTACGGTAACATGACTAAGCATAAAAATGCAAAACAAATAAAAAGGGGCACTCGCGGAAAAATGCCCAACATTCTAATATACGTCATCTCAGATAAAAAAAAAAGACATGCACGTGTTAGCCCAACCATCAAGGCACACTTTCTAACACATACACATGAAAAAAAATCAATAATATACGGCATTCCCTTACTACGTAGTAAATTTTTACAAATATTGAAAAAAAAACAGAAATTGGCAACCGCAGTTAAATACCCAATATACCAATAACTACGTCGTATCTGACAAAAACAAAGTCACGCATGGGTAGCCAGATCATCTAGACACACTTTCCAACACTAAAAAAGCAAAAGTTATACGACACTATTTGGCAATATCTTACGGAAAAATGACTTGGCAAAAAAATTTTAAAAAATGAAAAAGGGGCACTCGCGGTAAAATGGTCCTCGTGGTGATGAATGACATTTTAACTAAAAAAAAAATCATGCACATGGTAGCCAAACAATCCACCAAGACTTTCCACAACTGATAACCTATACAATTAGCACCATTCTACGACAATTTCATAATACGTAATAACTTTGATAATTATGCAAATTACCTTAGAAGGGTAAACTCTGTCGCGCTCGACCCCGACGCGTCTCAGAAATCGGGGAAGGAGTACAGCTACAGCAATGCACATCTGGACACTATTAGAGCGTGTAGGCGAGACACCTACTGCAGGTCGATCACCCACAAATTCAGTCACGGGGGTTAGTCACGTGAGAAAAACCTGTTTTTTTTTTTTACGCTCGGGGTCGCGAACGACCCACCGTACCGTTCCAGTGTTAAATTCTGCAACTCATATTTTTCGACATTGTGATTTGTTCGCTACACTGAGCGACAATCTTCCAGGTGATAAAAAAAAAAAAACAATGGCCGTAAACATATTCACAGATTAGTAGACCCGTATTAATATGGGTATTTGTTTGATGACATTCACTCATTAGCAGATATAGTGATGACCATACAAAACATTCTAGACAGTTTGCCAGGAGAAAAAAATGATGGAGAATAAGTGCCACGATTCCGGAAATGAGGCAGCCATGAGATCATACGCAACAATGGGCAGCCACCATACACCAAACTTGGGGAGGGGAGAACGAAATAAGCAGTTGAGAAGAGTATTCAGATGTCGGCAGTTTGGGGGAGATGGGCAAGACCGAGTGGAGTGGGCCACCCAACAATCCCCCTGCTGTTCCACTTGTCAGGCCTACGGTTAACTATCTCAGGAGTGCCCAGCAAAAAATACCGAGGGCAGGTGGGCTGTGGCATATGCACACCAGGAAGTGGGAGACGAGGGAGATTGCCCCCCCCCCCCCCCCCCCCAATTACAGCAGATATAGCAGCCGAGGAAGCAGAGAGAGTAACTACCATGGAGCAGGCACTGGAACTTCCCTTGGTATCCCTGACGTCAGACCGCAGCACTAGATGTCATTAGCTCGTGTCGGGATCCTAATAGGCTGCTCAAAATTTTAGCAGCCGTCAGGATTGACCTCCCAGATAATTCTATTCGAGCGCTGATCGACACAGGAGCCAGCTTTTCTCTTCTTGAACAAGGAATCTCTTCAAACCCTCCAAAGCATACATCATCCTCGATACATTTCTGTTGCATTTCTGTCTAGTACATGATATTCCGTATTCTGGGTCCGAGTGTCCTCCATATATCATAGACTAGAGAGGGGGGGTGCATAACTCCTCCCGGAAAGAGGAGCATTGGGGGGGAGGGGGAGAGTAATGTCCGAAGTCTTGAATGAAAAATATGCAGAATTATGTGTTTTATATAGTGAGTTTAATGGCCTCTTTTAAGAGTACTATGACTGTCATAAATTGTTGTCTACGATCACTGAACTCTGTTATAGGTGACGTGTGTTAAGTATGAAATGTGAAGTGGTGTGAGCTTAATCGCGAGAAAATATTTTAATCACAGTGGAGATTTCCACAAAATCTAGCAATTCAGCATATTGACAAAGCAACATTGCATTTACTTGCTCAAAGGGTACGCAGTACCACTCGAGCAATCACAAAAACAAGAAGGTACTCATCTGAAGAGTATTGAGCTGTGTGAAGTGAATTCAAGAACTTTTTTGTAATAAACTGAAAAATCCCATGCTCCAATGTCTCATTTTTTGTATATATATATATATATATATATATATATATATATATATATATATATATATATATATATATATATATATATATATATATATATATATACATGTATATATATAGATTTATATATGATTATATATTTACATATATATATATATATATATATATATATATATATATATATATATATATATATATATATATATATATAATACACTTATATATATATATATATATATATATATATATATATATATATATATATATATATATATATATATATATATATATATATATACATACATAAATATATATATATATATATATATATATATATATATATATATATATATATATATATATATATATATATATATACATACATACATAAACATATATATATATAAATATATATATATATATATATATATATATATATATATATATATATATATATATATATATATATATATATATATATATATATATATATATATATATATATATATATATATACATACATACATACATAAACATATATATACATATATATATATATATATATATATATATATATATATATATATATATATATATATATATATATATATATATATATATATATATATATATATATTCCTAGAGAGAGAGAGAGAGAGAGAGAGAGAGAGAGAGATATATATATATATATATATATATATATATATATATATATATATATATATATATATATATATATATATATATATATATATATATATATATATATATATATATATATATATATATATATATATATATATATGTGTGTGTGTGTGTGTGTGTGTTAAATATATTTCTACATATTAAAATTTTCTTCTAATATGTTATAATAATCGAATGCAAACTATATTTCATTGTATATATAAATTTTATAATTTATCCATTACGTCATATTAGGTGTAATCAATCTCTTATGACCCTAAAATAGTATGCATGACGTATGATGATGTCAGATCATGAATTTTTAAAGTAACTTGTACGGTTACATGGACATACCAGTAGAGCTGACCCCCGTCCGATGACTTCCAAGAATTGTGTGGCCTATGACTAGGTCCGTCAAAATGCCCCTTCTTTTTCTGAATGACTTATTACTTTCACTAAGGGATTAACTCCCCTTTCCATTGGAGATTCGAAGATCGGAAGGCCTTTTTATTACTTCACTTACTAGCCATGAAATCGGCTATATGAAAGAATTGTGCACTATATCTGTTTTAATTAGTATGCCGCGGGGAAATATGGAAATCATATTAAGAAGAAGAAAACGGGAACGGAATCATATGAAACTTCATAAGATTGTTGTGTAGATCAATAAAAAGCAATTTCACGTTCAGGATTTTTTTTTTTTCATTTCATTTCAATTTCAATCTTAAATCTTAAAATCTGTTTTAATCATATATGAATTTTACTTTTGAGAGTTTTATTTTTATCGACTACTATTCATCCAGAGTTATACAAAAATCATTCAGAAACAAGTTAGATAGACAATGATTCTTATTAAGTTTGCTATTTTATTGATATTAGGTTCCAAATGTTTTATAATTAATGAAAATATCGTTGTGAGGATTTAGCATCCCTGAAAATATATATATATATATATATATATATATATATATATATATATATATATATATATATATATATATATATATATATATATATATACATTATAAATATGTATTCTAAACTATTATTTTTTTACAATCCATACTGTTAAATACCCGTTTTTTAAAAAGAAGCCAATCGATAAAACATTCTCATTCAAAATCAAAAAAAAAAAAAATGTAAAAAATAGTATTAAAACATTTTGAGCGTTAGTCCTTATTTGTTCTTAAAAAACAAATAAAAAAAATCAATACATTTTTTTTATATCAAAGCAAAACCGTAAAAAAATGGTTAATCTGAATTCGAAACTATATGAGCATTAAAACCTATAAGCATATTTATTATGGATACGCATGGTAATGACACTTTAAACAATTATGTCCAAATTCCCTCAATCTATTAAATCCCTTTTTCAATTATTTCTGCATTAAAGGCTTGGTAATGGCTTGGTTTAGAGAAGAGATGTTTATTAATAGACCAAACAATTGTTCAAAACAAGTAATGCATTCGGTGCTGATAATGGGAGAAAGTTATTAGTGTATATGCTTAAGTCCAGCAATTAATGTTTTTCATTGTTAATAAGGGAATCATATTACCTAAGCTGCATTGATCTGCATATATATATATATATATATATATATATATATATATATATATATATATATATATATATATATATATATATATATATATATATATATATATATATATATATATATATATATATATATATATATATATATATATATATATATATATATATATATATATATATATATATATATATATATATATATATATATATATATACATACATATAAGAATTGCTAGAGGTCATATTTTAATTATATATGGATTTGTAACTCATAGTTTTCAATAAAGCTACTTCTATGTTCCTTGTAAAATAAAATATGTCCTGTCTCATAATCTGTCGTCTATTGAGCCTAAATAATAAAAATTGGTTGTAGCGTGAACATATTTGTTATTTCCAATATGCTCTTCTATTTAAAAAAAAAAAAAAAAGACTAAAAGTGCGTTACATTTTACCACTATTGTTGTTTATAACACTGATTTCATGGGGAAAATGTCCAGTAGGACTGATTTTTTTTTTTTTTTTTTTTTTTTATCATGCTACGTATGTAGGTAGTAAATCAATATAAAATTTTCCCCTTCCCATGTACAAAACATACCCCTTATAAATAATATAATCAGTATATACTACGAAATATTTTCACATCATCGAAATTCAATTAATAATATTGATAATCGGGAAAATGAAGTTTATAAATAATGATTGAAGATAAATCTGATGACTGTTAAGCATTTCTTAATTGCTTATATATAGCTACAAAGCTCACCAATATAATGATAAAAAAAAAAAAAAAAGCGTTGTAGTACTCACCATCTAGGAAAATATCCTGCAGGTTTGCCTATGGAGGGCACTTAGTTTCAAAAGTCCATCAAAAGTAAATGACGAGCGGAAAGTTCAAAGACTAAGAATAGTTTTCTTGTAGTCAGTGAAAATCTCACTATCAGGGTAACCTTGGTCTATAACTCTATATCATTCTCCCTGCCGAAAAAAATATTCAATAGTCTGTGGACTTTCAACATTGCTCATGAACTGCGTAGTATAGGCTGAACCCAAAGTTTTTTCTATGTCAAATAACGTAGCCTACTTCAGGGCCCAAAACACTTCTGAAATGCTAGACCTTCCCTTGCCTATACCATTTTCCTTTGAAACTCCCCCATTTTATCTTTTAAAATCATTACTTGCATTATTGTCAGTGTCTGAGGCTTCGCCAATACTTTCCGTTCCTCTTTTTAAAATTTCTCCGAGACTAGTCTTCCCATTAACCCTTTTACAACGCCTCTTTCATTTTCACCATCATCACGATCACCATTTGAACAGTATTTGGCTCTATCACCACACTGCCTCCTTAACGAACATGAAAGAAACGCCTATTAAACGAAGTTCCCTCGGTCAACCACACATGCTATTTTTTTTCTACATTATATATGAACAATCCAGTAGTCCCGTTATTCCTAAATACGGATCGTTCATCGAAACTCATTATGACATCAATATCATCATCAATGAGGAGAATTACACGATATATGTGCTGAAAATCACACGAAAATATTTGCTAAACACTATATACACAGACATAAGTACTCATGTAAGATCGTCGGCACTCTGAAGTATTTCAGGGTTCCTGATTGGCTCTCAAGTAGATGTAAACAAATGTGCTGACTGGCTCTCCTGGGAAGGCCGGGTAAGATTTTTTTGTATAGGGCGATTTACACGACCCGTTATCTTTACGACAAGCGTGTCTAGTGGCGTCTAGCTTTCTTACGTTTACTCAAATGCAACTGTTTACACGACCCGTCATCCTACCGGGGGACCTCGGTCGTCAGCCGCCTGAGTCGGCTCAACGGCTCGGCTATCTTTCCAAGAAACTTCGGTCAGTTTGACGGTCGTTTGCTGCCCGTCCGAGCCAACGGGTTGATGAAGTTTCCTGTGAACAAGGTCATGTATTGTACCCGTTCGTTTCGTGGCCTACACTCTTGACTTTTTCTCATAGTATAGTCATTACAATTTGAGTTAGTTTGCTGTAGACACTAAGTATGAGAGGTTGATAAAACTTGTTGAAAGGTATGGTGAGATGTTTGATATGGCAAATAAGATATAGAGAAATAATTTACATAAAGAAAACGCATGGAAAATTACTGGAGTAGCATTAAAATACAAGGCATTTCAATTTATCATGATTTTAATATTCTTGGCATGGTGCATAAAGTATAATGAAGTTGCGTAACTTATTTCATCAACACAGTTATCACCCATAATCCTATAGTATCAAAACTATCGTACTTTACTCGGTTCCCACGTGACAGAGTCTGAATAAACAGTGAAAAGCGAGTGCGGGTGAACGGATAGGGAACACCTTGTGTGAATGTACATAAATTCGAAGGAGGTAAGCCATTGGCTATCCTGTCGGAAAAGAAAAAGGTCGTGAGAAACGACCTATATCGCGTAGAGTCCTTTAAACGGTTCTCTTCAAAGAAAAAAAAAAAAAAAAAAAAAAAAAAAAAAAAAAAAAAAAAAAAAAAACTTCTATCTCCTGGCTCGATTAAAACCAAATGCTCGATTTCAATATTTCTAGACATATTCAAATATCCATGAAGGATTTCATTGAATGCTAAGAGATTTTAAGGATGTATTAACATGCATACATTTATATGCTTTTGAATTCATCTATGGATGATATATATATATATATATATATATATATATATATATATATATATATATATATATATATATATATATATATATATATATATATATATATATATATATATATATATATATATATATATATATATATATATATATATATATATATATATATATATATATATATATATATATATATATATATATATATATATATATATATATATATATGACCCGATTTAGGTCGTATTAAGGGGGGTTTACACTTCACAGCTTGGGGGAAACAAAGGTAGAGAGAATCCATTCTATAGTTAACACAATTAGAGAGGAAAGGTCATGCACCAATAATAGTCGAATTGTTCGTTTGACACATGCTTGTATTATCTTAAATTTACAAGAACTGCCCTTAAGGTTGATTACGTTATGTTACTAAGAAAAAGTACTCTGAGAAATGGTACTTGTTGGCACACATCATCGCACCGTGTCACTCTCTGTTGACCTCCAAACCCAGACTAACGCCCATGGGCGCTTTCCACATCGCCCATAGATGGGCATCGCGATGCCTGATCAATGATTGGTTGTTTTGACCCGAAAGTCTCATGAGAACCAATAGGGAGAGATTTTGGGGACGCTAACTTTTAACAAAAATTTTTGAGTGCCCAAGCCACGCTGATAACGACATTCTCAAAGTGCCACCCAAGCCTCATCGTAATCGTCTCTCCTTTAACAAAGAAGACAAATCTGCTGACATTCACTTATTCCAATCAGTAACAACCTGACTGTGATTGGCTCACCACTCCCTTCCCAAATTTTTATGTCCTGTAAAATTCACACTTATCAGATTTTTTTCTCAAAACAATTTTTTTTCTTCTCTGTCTCTTTTTTTTTTAAACTTTTCTAATAATTTTTTTTTCTTTCTTTTTCACTGAACACAACTTTCTTTTTCCACTAGATGTTGCCTCTGAGTACCATCCTCTTCGGGAGCATGCAAACATTAAAATTAAATACCTAAATCAAACTCAGAGGGTCGGTTGGCGTGTTACAATTGCAAGTTACACAAAGATGAATATCACGTCCACAATAGATCATACAGAAAAACAAAATAAGGTTTTAATACATCATCACCGAAATTCGGAGCACAAAATCAGAAAAATAATAATGTTTTAAATGCTATAAAATTTTATAAGGACCAACAAATCATCACATACACAAAATAAAGAAAATGATAAAAATTAAGAGAAATCAAAACGAATAACTTACAATCCCAGCACTCTTTGATATATTTACCATTATAAGAAAACCATTTCTAACCATCCGTGACACTGCAATAAGGAGCAAACTCAAACAACGAATAATAATAAAAAGAAAACCATACTTATTAAAAGCCGAGATATATTAATTCTCCTGAAAAACAAAAACATCAGTAATGATGTTCAATTTTCAACCCATGCTTAACATTTACCTGTAATAGCACTGAAAACCTCCACCGACAAATGAAATTCTTTAAATACAGTACTACAAAAATGGAAAAACATACATAAAAACATTGGTAGTAGCAAAATAAGTATCAACCTAGGGTAACGAAATTTGAATTAATTCCAACATAAACATAAATTCAACAAAAATGTCTCAGTTATTTGTCACCACACCAAAGTATACTTTTTTTTTAACCAGCACAACAAAATGGAAAAACATACATAAAACCATTGGTAATAGCAAAATTGGTACCAACACAAAATAATGAAATTTGAATTATTTCCAACATAACATAAATGCAACAACAAATGTCTCAGTTATCTGTCACCACACCGAAATATATTTTTTTTTAACCAGCACAACAAAATGGGAAAAAATACATAAAACCATTGGTAATAGCAAAATTGGTACCAACACAAAAAAATGAAATTTGAATTATTTCCAACATAACATGAATGCAACAGAAATTTCTAAGTATGATAAATGATATACTCGTGATATGCTTAGAACAAAACCAAAAAAAAAAAAACGAAACAAAATATAATTTGTCTTTTCGCAAAACACTCGGAATGAACATACGTAAAAGAAACCTGAGATTTATGAGCTCAATCCCCTCGTGGTAGACATTATCTCCAGGACCACATCCTCTCTCACTCTCTCATGCTTGAAAGACGGCACGGACAGACGCTTGTGCCTCCTTATTCAGATACCACACTAAGTTGTCCTCACGGACCAGACGCATGTGAGAAATGTGATACTTGCCTTTGGTCCTGGTCCGGATGTGTTGGATGACCGCCGTATTGGCTTTAATTTCTTTTACACGATACGGTCCAACATATGCAGCTTCCAGTTCATGCTTCCTCGGTTGCAACCTTTTTAGATAGATTCTGTCCCCTATCTGTATATCAGACTTGCGCGTTCGGAAACGCTGATCGTATTTCGTCTGATACTTCTCATTGGCCCTCAGCAAGTACTTTTGGGTTATCTGAAACACTCTCCGAACCAAATTACACATCATCACCCGATATTGTTCTGTATTGTATAATGGCAGGGTGTGGGGGTCCATGATAACGGTATACGGCAACACAGGGTCCTGCGCATATAGCATAAAAAACGGTGTATCCCTAATAGAGCCCTTATATGCCGTATTTAGGGCGAACTCCTCCCACGGCAACATTTCCACCCACTGGCTTGGATTGTCCCCCACAAGATACCTTAAAATATTTGTCACCTCTAGGTTATGGGACTCGACGAGCCCATTTACTGATGGCCGATAAGAGGCGATCGTGAAATGATTTATGTTCATGATCTGGGTTACCCCCTAACACACTTCATTCACAAACTCTCGACCATTGTCACTTATCAATGTACGTGGACATCTGTACCTCACTATGGAGGAGCACAACGCCTTCGCAACCGACACTGCAGTTTTGTCCACCATTGCATACGTGTGTGGGGCGTGTGAATGCTTCTACAAACACACACACGTACTTAAACTGCCCGTCACCAGTGGGGAATGGACCCAAAACGTCCATATGCACTCTATTAAACTTAACAGGCACTATTGACCATGTTCTGGCCTTCGGGATCAACTGGTTGTGGTTTCGCATAGTGTTACACACATGGCACTCATTAATAAACCTAACAATGTCTTTTTTCATCCCTATCCAAAAAAATTACTCTCTGGCCCTTCTCAAGGACCTCTCTAAACCTACATGTCCTGTGTAAGGACTTACATGAATTACATGGATGGCTTTCTCTATCAAAGAGGAAGGGAGAACAACGCGAGAACGGATATCTCCCGATCTCTTCTCATACTTATAAAATAGGATATCGTCTTCAATGAAGAACTCATCTCTTTGAATGCGCAAGAAATCCGGGAGTTTGCTACTCGCAACCCTCACGCACCTCTTGACCTGTTCGATCCAAGGTTCAGATTTTTGTCCAGCAACAAGCTCACCCACACTCAAGCTACACAAATCGATCACACACTCATTCACGGGGCATTCTCTCTGAGTTCCCCCCGTGGAACTCCCAACATCCACATTCTCCGGACAGCTCTCGTCCTCCCTCTCTCACACTAGAGTTGCCAAGTTCTTCCCATTTTCTATGTGCTCCTCCCACAGGTGTATTAGACCCTAAACTCTCCTGTGGTTTTCCCTTCCGCCTTGCCGACCTAGTTGTTACAGCCGCTATGGCGGTCCTGGAGAGAGCGTCTGCTACTTTATTTGACTTCCCCGCAATATGCTCGAAATTTACAATATAAAACTCAAACAACCGCTCAATCCACCGAGCTTGCCGAGTATTTAATTCCCATTTTTTAAACAAGTCTCGCAACGGCCGATGATCTGTATTTATTTTAATTTTATGCCCAAACAAGAAGTGGCGGTGTCTCTCCAGCATCCATAGAATTGCCAATGCCTCTCTCTCGAAGGTACTGTACCTAACCTCTGGTCCCTTTAAAGCCTGTGAAGCGAATCAAATAGGCCTCTCATTCCCTTCATCATAAACCTGAGAAATGACTCCGCCGATCGCGATCTGACTCTCATCGGTCGTTACCAAAAACGGCCGATCGAACCTTGGATAAGCCAGAAGTTCGTCGCTTGTGAGTGCATTCTTTAATGTCTGAAATGCAGTTTGTTCTCTTTCTCCCCACTAAAATTTGGGCCGCTTCCTCAAAGAATCTAGCGGTCGTGCTATGTGACCGAAGTTCTGTATAAACTTACGGTAATAGCCAGCGAGCCTGAGAAAAGTGGCTACTTCCTTAGCGTTTTTTTGGCTCTGGGAATTCTTTAATTACAGCTACTTCATCGGACAAGGCCTTAGGCCTTTGGGTGTTACTATGTGCCCCAAAAATTCTACTTCTTGTTGAAAAAATTTACATTTGTCTAAATTAATCTTCATCCCCTGACGTCTCAAGGCTTCTAACACTTGTATAAGATTTTTTCATGCTCGTCTGTCGTAGCCCCAGTGACAATTATATCATCCAAATAGACAAAAACACTATGTCCAAACAATGAAGCTAATACAGACATCATCTCACGAGGAAAATGGGCAGGAGCATTCTTTAATCCGAAAGGGAGATAATTATACTCAAGCAACTGATCATTTGCTATAAATGCCGTTTTTTCTTTACTTTCGTCAGCTTAGGGAATTTGGTGATACCCGGACTTTAAATCTAAAGTAGAAAAAAACCTGCTTTCCCTGACTTTAAGTAACAGTTCCTCGATAGAGGGCAAAGGGTATGCATTATCCTTGGTAACAGCATTTATCCTCCTATAATCTACGCATAATCCAAAAGAACCATCCTTCTTACGAATCATCACAATTAGAGAAGCCCAGGGGGACTCGCTTTCTCGAATCGTACCTTGCTCTTTTAATTTATTTATTTCTCTTTCAATTGCCTCTACATGACAGACGGGAGTTCTATAAGGTTTACAACGAATTGGGGGATGACTGTCAGTCTCGATGTTAAATGGAAACTTAGTAATTCTTCCTGGGGTTTCATCTCCAACTGCAATTACGTCCTCAAAATTCTCTACAATATCTTCTACTCTCTTATAATAATTAATTGCGGTCGCTCCAATAGCTGTTTGACGGAGCTTTCTCAGCCTGTCCCTACCGGGACCTTGACCATGGAAAGACAAGGTCGCCAGTGTCCGTTCGGCTGTCACAAATGAACATAACTCAAGGTCGCAGACCGACTCAGTGCCTAAGTGGAACCACTGGGTACTTACATTCAAAAAGGGAATTCCAACCTTTCCTTCGGTAACGGTGGAGACCCCTGGAGATATGAAATCCTGCCGCTTTTGATGTGGTTTCACGTACACAAGATCACCTTCGCGCATTTCTGGTGCGGGTGCCACTGATAGGGAGTAGAGGGAGGAGGGGGGGATTGATTCACCTGCCTCCAGCCCAGCAGGAACCGCCCCTGCTATCCCCTTAGCAGTAAGGGCGACCCTAACTCGAGGCCAAGTTTCCCCCATAACGGGTATCTCTGTCTCTTCTCCTGGTCCCACTTTCCACCTCACTTCCAGCCCCTCCCCATCGGGGCCCCGTATTGTCACTTGTTCCTCCTTGATGAAATCGATTCCCAGGATAATGGGAATATCCCCCATATTTAATGTCGGAATGACATAGAAGGCATGGGTCACTTCTCGACCTTGAAGGATGAATCTCTGTCTAACGATACGTCGGATTATCAGTTTGTGACCCACAGCCGTGTTCAACACCAGGTACTCTTTCGATGTTTGTAGGGCATCCGTCGCCAAACGTTCTTCCATAAGGGAGACACTGGCCCCGGAATCAAGCAGAGCTCTACTCTAAGAACGGGGACCGCATTCCTACTTGCATGTGTGGGAGCAGCGGTGGGAGGCCGCTGCTCTACCTCCCGAACCCTCTCTGGCACTCCCGGGGAAGTCGCGCTCGCTGGCCCGCGGGTATCCCTTACTGCTGGCTGGGGTACTGACTGGCCTCCCCCCACGTCACACTGGGAGGTAACGCTTGCCTCCTTGGCTCTTCTGTCTTTGGTCCTGGCGGTTCGCCGGACGGCCCGAGGGACCGTTGGTCCCCCATCCCATGTCGTTTTCCCCTTCCTCTTGTTGGTGCAGGGGGAATGTGATCCCTTGAGCCGACGCCGTTTTTTGGACAGCTGTTCAGTAGGTGGTCTGTGGCATGGCATCCAAAACACCGCCGCTGCTCGACGGAGGGGCATGCAGCCTGGAGGTGCCCCCTCCTACCACATTTCCAACATCCGCCAGTCGCCACACTCCTACCTATCTGACTTCTTCCTCTTCGAGTCCCTCTGCCGTACGCACCCCATTCTTTAGAGGTTTTCGAAGATGATTGGGTGCTGGGCTGTCCTGAAGGTTGGGCTGCTGCCATGAGGGGTGGGGGGAGAGCGTCCATCCCTCCCCCTGCCTCTCTGTGTCGGTTTTTGTCTAGCAACAACAGCGCGGTAGGGATGGTAGTTTCCAAGGGTTGCCCAGGCCCGAGCAGGAGTACGGCTTCTTCAGAGGGAAGAGCATCCATCATCATCCGTATGGCAGAAAGCATCTTTGGCTGCCAGTGTCCTCCCAATTTTGGGGCCATGCTGTCGTAATCTTCTCTTATGCGGTCAAGGTAGTGAGCGATGC
>NC_090733.1:37508582-37513582 GCF_036898095.1 Palaemon carinicauda
GCAGAACATCAGAGTTTATAGTCTGTGGTCTGCTTCTTCCTAGCATAGAGAATGAGTCTCCTTTGCTAGGTTAGGGGCGGACACAGGAAGCTTTGCTTCCCTAGTCCATGTCAGAAGGATTTTTTAAGAGATGATTCCTCCCTCCAGTAGCCTAGCATACTGTCCTGTATTTTATTTCTCGGGCTGGAGAATTAGTTTTTTCTGTTGCCTGGTGAAATAATTTCACCTAACTTTGTTCTGGTTGGGAGGATGATAGCAAGTATTGCCAGTCTTCCTCCCTAATAGACAACTCTTGATTAGGATGAGCTTCCCTAACTGCTGAGTGTGTTTCTTGCTAGAATGAAGTCTATAGGACCCTTATCCCTTCCCCACCTCTCTTTCTTTCATTTTCTTTTGGCCGCAGTCCTACTTCTGTACCTAGTATAGGTTAGGATGGAGAACCAGCTCAGCTCTCTGCCGGCTGGCATTACGTGTCGGCCGGCAGAGACCCTCTGTTCTTTGCAGAGTGAACCCCAGACCTCCCATGGTCTCCCTTCCATGTCTGCTGGTAGAGCCTGGATGACTATGGATTCTTTGGAAGCCTGAATGCTACATTCTCCCCTTCCATAAGTTCCCTCTTTTTGGATGGAAGGTAATATGGCAATGCCGCCTTATAACCTTACATCCATACTGTTTCTCTGACTATTGTGTGGTACCCCTAACCCGGCTGCCGGCTTAACAGCCGACACCCGGGCAGGTGGAGGTTCTCTGGTTCATGGCTACTGCCGGCAAGCATGGGTATTATTACCTTTGCCTGCCGGCAGTGGAAACACAGCCCAAATCTGCTGGCCATTACGATTAGCGGCCGGCAGCAATATATTAGCGTTTTCAGCTGTAGGCCGGCAATGATTGCCGGCCGGCAATGATTGCCGGCCGGCACACAGTCGCGAATCAGTGGGCTGCTGCCTATTAGTTAAAGATAATATATCTTTGAATTATACAGGGGTAGATGCCGGCGCACGCCCAACAAAGATTCTCATCCAGACTGCTATGTCCGTCTTAGGAAGGAGCCAGCCTTAAAGGAGGAGACGGAGCCGAAGGAGTTCATAGTTTGTGACCATAAAAAAGCTCAGACGTTACTAGCGAGCTTGATGAAAGAGACGGGCCCCACTAACTCAAAGGTGCCTGCCTTGAGTAAGAAGCTTCCCTCCTTTGTGGCCTCTCCTACCAGAGCCTTTCCCTTCTTGGAAAAGGGATATAAGGCGGCCTTAAAGGTGGTGGAGGGAGGGAAACCATGCCCCTCCTTGGATGAGTGCAAGCCGTTATCTCTGACCTTGCCCTCGGACCAAGAAGACTGGAAGGACGTACACCTTACTTTCTCAGTCAGGAGGCTGGAAGCTGACATTGCTGAACACCAGTTCGGTGAGGCACTTCCAAAACTGTCGGAGGTTCTCTTGAGTAAAGAGCAAGGGACAAAGGAAAGACTTGTGGCATTGATGTCGTTGCAAACGACACTAGAAACGGTGGTAAGTGCCCCCAAGAACCAGAACATGTTCATGGTTGTGGCCAAAATCCATTTGGCCACAGTTACGAAGGATCTCTATAGCTTTATTAAAGCTAGGAGAGCCGTTAGAGAGTTCGTGTTTACCTCGGCTGCGGTAAGGCACAGACCGAGGAAACTGATCTCCTCTCGTATTTGGGGTAAAGACCTCTTTCCTAATAAAGTGGTTAAAGAGGTAGTAGACAAGGTCACCACAGAGAATAGGAACCTTCTCAAAAAGTGGGGCTTAGATCTTATGAGAAAGTCTTCCCTGCATGAAGGTCCCCACCCCAAGAGGAAGACAAAAAAGCCTAGGCCCTCCTCTCGGCCGGCTAAACCCTACCGACAGCAACACCAACAACAACTTCCTGTGACCGTGGTGCCTCAGATGGTGGCACAACCTCCAACCACGTACCAGCTGGTACCTCAACAAGTGGCAGACTTCTTCCTTTCGTTCGAGAGCTAGAGACACAGCCAGAGGTTCTTTTAGATGCCCTTCAAGAGGAAGGGGATACAAGAGAGGATGCAGTCAAGGAGGCAAGGCCTCAGGTCCACAACAGCAGAAGTAAGATACTTCCAGTAAGAGGGAGACTACAGCTATTTAGGGATCGCTGGACCTTCGATCCCTGGGCCCACAGCCTAATTAAAAATGGACTAGGTTGGAGCTGGAGCATTCCTCCACCTCAATTTCCTTAAGTTTTCCAACACTCATACCCCGTTCTGGAAGAATATGTCCGAGAACTCTTAGACAAAAGAGTAATCTGGAAAATTGAGTCCATAAAATTCCAAGGAAGGCTGTTTTGTGTTCCAGAGAAGGACTCAGAAGAACTCATTTTAGACTTGTTGCCACTCAACAAGTTCATAGTGAACTAAAAGTCCAGAATGCCCAGAAGGGCATATACTGTCTCTTTAGACTTATCTGACGCTTATTCGCATGTTCCAATTAATCGTCAACTCTCCTCCTACCTAGGCTTCAAGTTACATACAAAACTTTATGCCTTCAGAGCCATGCCTTTCGGGCTAAACAGAGCCCCAAGGATTTTCACGAAGCTCGCGAACGCAACCGCCCATCAATTACGCCTAAAGGGGGTCCAAGTAGTAGCCTACTTGGACGACTGGCTGGCGTGGGCAGCATCCAGGACAGAATGCATGCAAGCTTCTAAAATAGTGACCCAGTTCCGGGAACATCTGGGATTCAAGATCAACATAAAAAAGTCTCGACTTACTCTAGCTCAAAAATTTCAATGGGAATCCACTGGAATTTGGAGTCAAATCGACTTTCCATTCCTTGTAAGAAGCGGAAACAGATAGCAGGATCTGTCAAGATACTATTGAAATCCAAACGGATATCAAGACACGAACAGGAGAGAGTGCTGGGCTCTCTGCAGTTTGCTTCCATAACAGATCGAGTGCTAAGAGCACAGCTTAAGGATACAACATGAGTCTGGAGAAAATACGCATCAAAAGCGCCAAGAGATCTAATAAGACCACAACCGACTCGACTCCAAACGCTTCTCAAGCTGTGGTTCAACGCCAAGCAATTGAAGAAATCAATACTTTTTCAACCTCCTCACCCATCAGTAACTATCCACACAGACGCTTCAAAGGGAGGCTGGGCAGGTCACTCTTATCAGATGAGAGTTCAAGGAGCTTCGTCCAATCTTTTCAAGTCATTTCACATCAACTTTCTAGAAGCCCTGGCAGTACTTCTGACACTAAAGAAAGTTTTTCCTCGCCACTCGACCCACATAAAACTGGTCCTAGACAGCGAGGTGGTAGTGAGATGCCTGAATCGACAAGGGTCAAGGTCACCTCAAATCAACCAAGTGATGTTGGCCATCTTCTGTTTGGCGGAAAGGAAGAAATGGCTCCTGTCAGCAGTTCACATTCAAGGGTTCCGCAATGTGACAGCGGACGCTCTATCCAGGTTTACACCTATAGAGTCAGAATGGTCCTTTGGTGCAGGATCGTTCTTCTTCATCTTGAGTCAAGTCCCACAGCTGCAGATAGACCTCTTTCTGACGGAAGACAGAAAGAAAATAGATCGTTACTTGTCCCCATACAAGGATCCGCTAGCAGAGTCAGTGGACGCTATGTCCCTGGACTGGAACAGATGGTCCATTATTTATCTGTTCCCTCTGCACAACCTCCTTTTGAAGGTCCTCAATAAGCTGAGATCATTCGAAGGGAAAGTAGCAATAGTGGCCCACAAGTGGCCAAATAGCGTGTGGTTCCCTCTGGCATTGGATCTACGTACCGCTACCGGATCCATCCCTGTGTCAACGAGTACAGAAGTCGACTGTCTTCGCTCCATCACAGAAAACACGGAAACTACATATCGTGATTTTCTCTCCTTAACGATGAGAAAAAGATTTGGAGTTAAAAGACAGTTCTGACTTTTAAAGGAAACCAGAAGACATTATGAGGATTCAGGGAAAAAACAGATATCCCTTGTCAAGGCGAAAAAAACAAAAGAAATCTAGACAGATTTCTATTCATCATTCTTCATTCACCTTCATGGGTAAGGTTTAACAGCCAACACAATTCTTTTGTTCAAGTCTGCCTTGTCAAGACAGATAACATATGCCTTACAGGTCGACTTTTCCAACGACGTTCGTAATGAACTACAAAGGCCCATGCTAGGCTTAGCCCTTCAGCACCTCCAAGGACCCTTTGCATGGTCAACAGATAAGATTCTTCGTTGTGTATAAATAATGAACAATCAGGAATGCGCTTGGAAGGCCTCGAATTTTAAGTCATATTTCTGCTTGTACTCACTTTGGGGGCCAGAGTTAGTGAAATAGTGGCTCTCTCTAGAGAGGAAGGCCACGTCAAGTTCTTGGAGGGAAAACTGAATCTATTTCCAGACCCAACGTTTCTCACCAAGAACAAGCTACCCACGAAGAGGTGGGGTCCCTAGAGAATCTGCTCTATGAAGGAAGATGCATCTCTAAGTCCAGTGGAGTGCCTAAGGTCTATCTTCATAGAACTTTTTGGGATGACAGCTGTTCAGAAGAGAAACCCTGGGTTCAAAGTTTTCTATAACTAAGGGCGAAACTCACCCGTGTTATTCGCAGAACGGATCCAGACATTACACCAGTTAGTCATGATCCGAGGAAAGTTGCCTCTTATAAAATTTCTTTAAATCATATGGACTTTGAACATCCTCTTTTGTACACCGGCTGGTAGTCACCTAAGGTGTTCTTTACGCACTATGCGTAGCTAGTGGAGCAACTTAAGAGTTCTGCGGTAGCAGCAGGTGAAATTCTTTAACCCTCTATTTTAAATCTGTGAGGAACAGCGTAATTAATTTGGGACAATTAATTAAGAGGGTGCGTGTTTAGTCACTGTATGTTACTACACACTGAGCGATACGCCACGAAAGTGTCCTTATGAACGGTTCCATTGTCCTTGGTAAACTATAGCATAATACGGACACTTGTGCCAAGCGTGTTTTACACTAGTGTAAATTAACAGTTTA
>NC_090733.1:37526082-37538582 GCF_036898095.1 Palaemon carinicauda
AGATAGAAAAATGAAGAGCAGAGGTATCTATGGAAGGAAAACAATGCCGAAGACTGGTGAAACACTAGATGGAGTACCAAGAAAAACTCAGATAAGTATATTGGCAGCTAGCCATAAAGCCGATGATTAAGAACAAATGAATTTAAAAAGGAATACTAATGCATGTTGATGAGTTTGAGAAGGAACAATAATACAAGCAGAATGGCGGTTAGATGTTAAGCCGAAGATGAGGAGCAGAGGCGTTTAAGAAGGAATACTAATGCAAGCAGAATGATGCCACTAAAATCAAAGTTTCAAGAATATATAATTTACAATTCTTAAGTATGGTTTTATATCTTTTTCAGCTTTTACAAAATGACGCCTCTCAAAAAAAAATGTTCTCATTCGGTATTTCTGAAAAAGCAAATTCGGCGAAAAGAGAAAGATAACAGGAGACAAAAGAGCAGAGCTATTGATAAAGGCGAAGAAATGCAAGAATAATGGCAGTAGGATGTGACACTTGATAAATAACAAAGAAAAACTCATGAAAGTAGGATAGCAGCTAACCAAAAAACAGATAATGAAGATCAGAGGATTTGAGAAGGGACACTTATACAAGCAGGATGACAACTAGATGTTAAGCCGACGAGGAAGAGCGGAGGAGTTCAAGAATGGAAACTAATACAAGCAGAATTTCAGCTAGATGTGAAGCAGAGGACGAAGAGCAGATGGATTCCAGAAGGAACACTAATACAAGCAGAATGGCAGCTAGATGTGAGGCAAAAGACGAAGAGCAGATGAATTTGTGAAAATTCATTAATTCAAGCAGAATGGCCGTTACAGGTGAATATGAACATGAAGACCACAGGAATTTAAGAAGGAACACCAATCCATGCAAAATGTCTGATAGACGTGAAGCAGAGGACGAAAAACAAACAAAGTTATGAAAGAGCACTAATACAAGTAGAATGGCAGCTAGATGTGAAGCAGAAGATGAAAAACAGATGAATTTGTGAGGCAATATTAATACAAACTTAATGACAGCTAGACGTAATACCTAATATGAAGAGCAGAAGAATTTAAGAAGGAACATTAATGCAAGCAAAATGTCAGCGAGACCGGAATCAGAGGACGAAAAGCAGACAAATTTATGAAGGAACACTAATGCAAACAGAATGGCAGCTAGACGTGAAGTAGGATTAGAAAAACAGATGAATTTGAGAAGGAACACTAATACAAGCAGAATGGCAGCTAGATGTGAGGCAAAAGACGAAGAGCAGATGAATTTGTGAAAATTCATTAATTCAAGCAGAATGGCCGTTACAGGTGAATATGAAGATGAAGACCACAGGAATTTAAGAAGGAACACCAATCCATGCAAAATGTCTGATAGACGTGAAGCAGAGGACGAAAAACAAACAAGGTTATGAAAGAGCACTAATACAAGTAGAATGGCAGCTAGATGTGAAGCAGAAGATGAAAAACAGATGAATTTGTGAGGCAATATTAATACAAACTTAATGACAGCTAGACGTAATACCTAATATGAAGAGCAGAAGAATTTAAGAAGGAACATTAATGCAAGCAAAATGTCAGCGAGACCGGAATCAGAGGACGAAAAGCAGACAAATTTATGAAGGAACACTAATGCAAACAGAATGGCAGCTAGACGTGAAGTAGGATTAGAAAAAAACAGATGAATTTGAGAAGGAACACTAATACAAGCAGAATGGCACCTAGACATGAAGCCGAACATGAAAAGCAGAGAAATTCAAGATGGTACACCAATAAAAGGAAAGTGTCAGCTAGACGTGAGGGAGAGGACGAAAAGCAGATGAATATAAGGAGGAACACTAATGCAAGTATAATGGCAGCTAGACGTGAAGCAGAAGACAAAGAGCAGAGGAATTTAAGGGGGAAAGCTAATGCAAAAAGAATGGCAAGCAGAAGACGAAGAGAAGATGAAATTTTGAAGGAACACTTATGCAAGAAGAATAACAGCTAGACGTGAAACCGAAGATGAAGAGCAGAGAAATTTAAGAAGGAACATTAATGCAAGCAGAAAGGGAGCTACATGTAAAGCAGAAGACCAAGAGCAGAAGAATTCAAGAAGGAACACTAATGCAAAATGAATGGCAGGCAGTAGACGAAGAACAGATGAATTTGTGAAGGAATAATAATGCAAGCAGAATGACAGCTAAACGTGACACCAAAGATGAAGAGCAGATGAATTTAAGAAGGAACACCAATGAAAGCAAAATGTCAGCTAGGTGAGAAACAGAGGACGAAGAGCAGATAAATTTAGGAATGAACACTATTTCAAACAGAAGGGCAAGCAGAACGCGAAGAGCAGGTGAATTTCTGAAGGAATAATAATAGAAGGAGAATGGAAGCTAAACGTGAAACGGAAGATGAAGAGCAGAGGAATAGGTATCGTTATTTCACCACCTTAGATAGGTTTCAATGGGTTGACCTAGACCCGAGTTAATAAAAAAAATCATAAAAAACTCATTTTCAGGCTAATTCATATTATTTAAATATCAAAAGAAAATTCATATAATATTCGAATCTTCATAAAAAAGGAAATAACCGTTCATTCTCAAAAAAACATTTATTACAAATAAAAAAAAAATAGTATACAAAAAAAATGCCTTTACAAAAATATTCACCTAAAATCTGAATATTGAAATAAACTGAAACTATTCTAAGCACTTATTCCGCGATACTTGAGCACTAGTTGCTGAGATCCAGGCTGGGAGAAACAAGGGAACGTTTTCTGAAATGAGAAAAAAGAGTGTTTTTTGGCAAAAAAAATCTCTCCTCTTTTCAAAACTCGTTTTAGGTACATAAATGACATAGTATATGGCCAAATTTTTTACAAGATATTGTATTATTATGTACAATGAAAATATATAAAAGAATCTGCAGTTGGATATTATTTAGCGCTATATAAAAGTGTAAATTTCTTTTTTTTTTCTTTTTTTCTCTTTTCTTATTTTTTTTTGGGGGGGGTTGAGTTTTATTATGCAATTTTACAAGGAAAATCCTTATATTCACTGGTGAGAATAGTATTTACGCATGAAAATATCACATATTTTATAAGAAGATTAGTACAAAGAGCTATGCCTGGTAACCTGTCGGATATGCTCACAAAATGACCGCAACTACACCACCTTGTAAATCCAAATCTGCTACCTGAAATGGAGAAAGATATGCTAATATCAGTGCGTTATTTACTAACATAATTGTTCAAAGATTTGCATAGAAATATTATGGTAGCTAAAATGAAGTGTATAGATTATTTTGAAAATTAAAATAAAAATAAAATAAGTTATCATAAAGGTACTTACTTACAAAAACAGAAAAATTATAAAATATTTTATAAAAACATACGGGGTACAAAACATTCTCAAACTTTACAACAATGCTTTTTTATACACGACTAAACACTACTGCACATTCAATAATTAAATAAAAACTTTGATATTATACAACTTACCTTAATTAGGTATTGATGGGTCGAGCTCAACCCGAAGGTATCTCAGAAATAGCACAAGGAAAATAGCTGGGATGAAATGCTTCCTCACCTGACTGCTATGTACACTGAACTGAGGTCTCCCAGGTAGATATCACTCGCAACCAATCCCCATAAAAATTATAGCAAAAAACCATGTTTTTATTTAATCCTGCGTAAGTAACCTTATTTTGTTGATCCACCGTCAGTAACCTGGTATCTGTACGGTGACCTCCATTTTTGGATCAAATAACTCCTTTATTATTAAATCCATCAAACAACTGAAACTTGCACATTGATCAATAACCATTCCTTAATACCATGTTAGAAATAAAGAAAATACGCCTGTTTTTAAATATTTATTACAAATAGTTTGAAAAAACAACTAAACAAAAAAATATACATTCACAAAACAGACCATAGATTTATTTACACTTAACTTACAATACTTTGGTAACCTGTATATTGAAGATAGATTATATGGTAATACCCATGTCAGTTTTCAAGACCCCTTGACCAAAAACATAAAATCTGTGACTGGGGTGAAAAAAAAAGGAAAATCATTTTGGCGTAAAAAACAATACTATAAAAATGTTCCCTGTAATCCACATAAATATTAAAATATTTTTATAATATATTACACAGTTGTGAATTGACTATTCTAGAATATAAGACCGGTGAAAAAAGGTAAATTTGAGTAATCAAAATCTTCCACAAAATACAAAAAATATAAATATCTTCCAGGAGGGCCATTTGACATAAGTTATTCTCCCTATTGCTCTTTCAGAAATCAATATCATACCCTCAAATTATACTTGGATACATCATATACATTCTAGAATACAAGACAAGTAAAATAAACTAGATATGAATACTTGAAAGATTCCAAAAAACAAAAACATAACAATTTTTCCGAGAGGGCTATTTGACATAAGTTATTATCCTTATTTCTCTCTCAAAAATCAATATAAGACCCTGAAATTAAATGTGGATACCACATATACATTCTAAAATACAAGACAAGTTAAAAAATGAAAAAAGATAAACATGAATGCATAAAAAAATAAAAAAAAAACAAAAAAAAAATCTTCCGAGAGGGCCATTTGACATAAGGTATTTTCCCTATTGCTCTTTCAGAAATCAATATAAGACCCTAAAATTATATGTGGATACCACATATAAATTCTAGAATGCAAGACAAGTAAAAAAAAAAAAACTAAATATAAATACTTAAAAGATTAAAAAAATACAAAAAACAAAAAAATCTTCTGAGAGGGTCATTTGACATAAGGGACAGGGGGTGGCACAGGGGTGGCACTGGGTGATGGCACAGGGGTGGCACTGGGTGATGGCACAGAGGTGGCACTGGGTGATGGCACAGTGGTGGAACTGATAGAAAGCCTAGGGGTGGCACTGGACTCAATTTTCTTCTTGGATGGGAATCTCTTTGGCATCTTCGAAAACTGAAAAGAGAAAAAATATTTGTTTTCACTTATTTACCGGCACACGTGGCACCAAAGCCTCATGGTAACCAAATCACAATATGGCAAAACTATTCACCAATGCTAACTCAAAATCTCATTAACTTTTATAAATAACACTATGAGATATATATAAAAATGTAAAAGTATGCAATTTTAAGGATTGTACTTTGTTTGGTAATAAGGTACCCACCTGGTGACCAAGCAAACTTTGAAGGGCTATGAGCCGGTGAATTCCTGGAGCTCAACTTGATACGTCCGCCTTGATCGAATCACAACACAAACTGACACCGTGCACCTCAACCCGATGAGAAAAGCTAAAATATCATGCCAAATCTTGAAAATATGGTTATGCGTGTGCGCTCGGTTCCCGCATAGGGTCCACATTACGCACTCAGGGTCAACCACACCAGGTTGTATACGACCCACCATATCTATCTAGGGAGGAGCACCAATGCAAGCAAAAAGTCAGCTAGACGTGAAGTACCAGATCGAAAGCTGATTAATTCAAGAAGGAAGACTAATACAAACAGAAGGGCAAGAAGGAGTCAAAGAGCAGATAAATTTGTGAAGGAACATTAATACAGGCAGAATGGCAGCTAGACGTGAAACCGAAGAGGAAGAGCATAGGAATTTAAGATGTAACACCAATGCAAACAGAATACCAATTAGACGTGGAGCACAGGATGAAGACAAGAAATTCTCGTATTGAAAATAATCAAAGAATGACTCGACTTCAAGAAAACCAATAAAGAGTGATAGTCCATTGAAACCTTCATATGGTCATCCATTCAGGTGTTTGGTGGTAATGGATAAAATGTTGAAATTATTATAACATTCTTGTATGTAATCTCTGAAGTTTATGAGGCAGTAAACATGAACTTCTTCAAGGCGTGATACTTTCCTGTTTGTAGTTTTCTTCAGCTGTTTTTATAGCGGGAAAACCTTTTCTTGGAACTATTGGAACTGCGTCACAATTGCTCGCCATTCATTCCTACATCTAGCATGCTTTCTTGCCTCTCTCACAACTATCCTCCTATCATCCAGAGCTTTTTTTACTCCATACATCCATCCAAACCTTGGTCTTCTTCTTGTACTTCTCACATCAACTCTTGCATCCATTACCTTCTCTAGCAGACAGCCTTTTTACATTCTCTCAACATGGTCAAACCACCTCAACAGATTCCTCTCCACTCTAGCTTCCAACTAATTTCTTACACCTATTCTCATCCTCTAAACTTCGTTCCTAACCCTATCTACTCGAGATACAAGAGCCATACTCCTCATACACTTCATCTCAAACACATTCAATTTCTGTCTCTCCGTCACTCTCATTTACCACAACTCTGATCCATATATCAAAGTTGGTACAATCACTTTCTCATACAGAACTCTCTTTACATTCAAGCCCGAGCCTCTTCTCTTTACCACTCCCTTCACTTCCTCCAACACTTTGCTTTCTTCATTCACTTTCTGACGTACATCTGCTTCCACTCCACCATTTGCTGAAACAGCAGACCCAAAATACTTAAACTGATCCATCTCCTCAAGTAACTTTTCATTCATCATGACATTCAACCTCGCACCATCTTCCCTTATCGTACATCTCATAGCCTTACTCTTACCCACATTAACTCTCATGATTCATTCATAGCCTTACTCTTACCCACATTAACTCTCAACTTCCTTCTCTCACACACCCTTCCAAATTTTGTCACTAATCGGACAAGATTCTCTTCCGAGTCTGCAACCAGTACAGTATCATCCACAAACAACAACTGATTAGCCTCCCATTTATTATCATTTTCGTCTACAAGTTTTATTCCTCGTCCAGCACTAGAGCATTCCCCTCTCTCACCATTCCGTCAACATACAAGTTAAACAATCATGGCAACATCACACATCCCTGTCTCAGTCCCACTCTCACCTGAAACCAATTGCTCACTTCATTTCCTATCCTAACGCATGCTTTACTACCTTTGTAAAAACTTTTCACTCCTTGCAAACACCTTCTATCAATTCCATATAAACTCATCACATTCCACATCGCTTCCCTACCAACTCTATCATACGCTTTTTCCAGATCCATAAGTGAAACATACATCTCCCTACCTTTTGCTAAATATTTCTCTTACATCTGCCTAACTGTAAAAATCTGATTCATACATCCCCTACCTATTCTGAAACCCCCCTGTACTTCAAAGATTGCATTCTATGTTTTATAGACTTTTCCAATCACACTCGACAAACTAATAAACCTTGAATTACAACACTCATGCACATCTCCCATACCCTTATATAGTGGTACAATACATGCACAAACCCAATCTAATGGTACCATTGTCAACACAGAGCATATATTAAGCAATCTCACCAACCACTCAAGTACAGTCCCACCCCCTTCCTTCTTCATCTCTGCTCTTGCACCGTCCATACCAGGTGCTTTTCCTACTCTCATTTCATCTAGTGCTCTCCTCACTTTCTCTCTTGTAATCTCTCTCTCATTATCATCTCTCATCACTGGTACCTCAACACCTGAAACAGCAATTATATCTGGCCCACTATTATCCTCAACATTCAGTAAACTTTCAAAATATTATGCCCACCTTTTCCTTGCCTTCTCTCCTTTTAACAGCCTTCCATATCCATCTTTCACTGTCTCTTCAATTCTCGAACCAGCCTTCCTTTCGCTCTTCACTTCTTTCCAAAACTTCTTTTTATTCTCTTTATATGAACGACCCAATCCCTGATGTCACAGACAAATATGTTATTTTAACCAAAGGCTAAACAGAAATAAAGTAAATGCATAGGAAATAGGGTGGATATTGCCGAACTATTACTTTGTCTCTCTGATCCATGGATTTTGGGAAAGAAGTTCAAGCCTTTAATTTTTGCTTGGTTTTTGATGACCCAAGCACACATGTAATGAATCCGTTTCCATGTCAACAGGTACACCGGGAAGATGGAACGCAGAGTGAAAACCAGTACAGTGCGGTTACATCACCTGCCACTGCTACCCGTAGGCGAGACAAGCCCTCAAACGCCCCCAGCAATGTATGGGAAATAAGAACGGACAGAATATTAGAGTTAGGCAGTTAGGTTCGAATCGTACTCGTGTGAGTGGGCAACCCTTACTAGGCCCACTGGCCTTGGTAAGCTTACCACAACCATGGCGGACGTCCTTATGCCATAAGATATCCAATAGTTTCTTTTAGTTATTATATAAATGTCTCCCTTTCCGCTCTCCTCGCGTGTAATTATTGTGTTGGTTAAAAGTAAATCCCATTGTATTTGACTGATGAAATAATTCAAGAGCTAACGAGAAATTTAGAATTCTTCTGTTATGCACCCTCAAGATTTAACGTTCTATTACACTCGCTTTGAAGATTTCTACTCATTTTAATTGTAAGTTTTAAATTGGACAATAAATCGTCTTACGATTTAGCCATCGTCTAATTCAACGTCTCCTTTATTGTATTATTCTGGCAGCAATCCACGCTGTATGACAAATTTGGCGGCCTTACTGTGGGATAAAGAGGATTAAAAATAAGTGTTATAATGAGCAAAAAATCGAGTACAGCAGCTACCAAAATAATTGACTATAGACGTTAAGAGATACGAAGATGAAACACAAGAAGCAGAAAAGCGGAAAGGAAAAACTCTGGAGAAAAAGAAGTTGAAAAGCATAACTAAAGACGATAAAAGACGAATGAATGACTTTAGAAAGATCAAGAAGAAAATTTTGACGATGATGTCGAGATTAGTAGCAGCCAGGAGGTGTTTTATGAACCAGTCACACAGAGAAGACATGCCAGGAAGAGACCTTAGCGCCCTTCTGTCGAGACGAACGGGCCAAAACAGATGGCGCCTAAGGGAGGAAACTGTATGGAAACACAATCATCCTCAAGAGGATGACCCGACAACATTCCTGTTGGAAAAGAAGACAGTGCACCCGGTTTTTTCAGGTTCCGTCACAGGAGGAACAGCATCGAAACTCGCCATCCAAAATAGCTACCCAGAACCCTAGTATGGACCCCATCAACAGAAGCAGTTGGGGTGCTTCTAATTGCCGTAACTGTAGAGGATTTCGTTGTCGAAGCAACAACAGTGGACACATTAATGGAAATGGTGAGCACACAAAGGCCAAGGACAACCCCGAAAATTACAATGGATCCCAGATAGTAACTTTAGGACAAGGGACCCAAGGTGATCCGCTACAATCAACCCACACATAAGTTAAGTAACGTGGTACAAAATTTGTAGTTTTATGTTTAACAATTGAGTTTTAAGATTTTGTAAAAGTGTGTAGAGTAACGAAGTTGTAATTTCGTTTTCTTTGCATAATGTTAAAGTTAAATAAAAGAACACTAGTTTTGATTGAAGGAAATAACAATTCAAATAAAACGTTTTCAGTGTTTAAGCTTTGAGTAAAGATTAACTTTTCTTTTCTAAAAAGAGGGAAATAGTAATGATTTTGTTGCTGTGTAGATAAGTAAGAAATTGTTTTTTATGCTGTATGAACTATGAGTTTTCGTTGCGTAGTTTCTTTGGTTTATACTGGTTTCTTTTTTGAGAAAACACAAGATGAGAGTATCAATGTTGTGAAAGTACTGTATGTAGAGTATGTCTCTGTTGTGAAACATATTTCAGAAAGTGTTTTTTCGGTGGCGATACGAGCGATGTGAAGTCAGTTTGCCCATATTGGGATTTAAATGATTGGGCATGGTAAGTTTGAAAACATGACCCCGATGACGATGTCGTCATGAGGGCGCGCTTCGAGAAAGCGTTTCCGAGCGAGAGGGAGAAAGACAGACAGAAAGCGAGAGAGAGAGACTTGCCATGCTATGGTGTTGAAATGCCCTTAGAGTTTTTGATGTCCTTTGTTGTGAGTTGGTAGGTACTGATTGAAACTTGGGAATTTGGACATTCCTGTTGTAGATATTGAGGAATTGTTTTCTTTTTTCACCGTCTGGTTGGACTGGTGGTCTGCTTTGATGCTTTTTGATGCACTGCCTATCTCCGATAAAGGAGGGGAGAGGGGGTCAGACCAGTTGTGCTGACGAATCCTGTGTCGGTAAAGGAAGCTTTGACCTTAGAACAAAATGTTACGAGGAGCACCGTCCCCCAACCACCCAATGAGGGCTGGGTAGGGGAAACACTTCCACCCAAGGAATGGTTCCGGGGATCCCAGGCATGCCTTACATAAGGCAGAGGATAGGCATAACCCAAATGAGTAGTTGTAATGGTACCATTTTGTTGTTTTCTGCATGGATACCTGTAGGAGCCAGCAGAAGTGTTCCGAGTGGAGGAACAGAGCTTTGTTTGATTATGATACTTTTTGTTAGTATGATGCAGTTAGTTAACTGTTGATGATGATTTGCATTAATTAATTTTTGGTACAGCTGTTTAAAGATATTGGATAATGTTTTATCATGTTTAAAGATGTCTAAAAGATGTTTCGTTATATTTTAAAGATATCAGATGATGTTTCATTATGTTTGATGACAGTCTTTTCTTGTGGTTTCTTTGCACATTATGACCATACTTAATAGCTATGATTGTCACTATTTGATGACAACTATAGTGAACCCGGGTATACACATGGAGAGCGAATATTTAGGATATGTGCATATGTGTTGATTTTTCGTGGAATTGTTTTTTTTTTTTATTGTGAAACTTTTCTTTTAGGTAATATGAGAGTATTTTGCTAGCAACTATCATTTTTGGGTTGGAAGATGATGAATGTATAATGCATTGTGTTTACCAGTACTATAACTTTGATCTTCTTCAGACTAAGAGTCCAATGAATGAGCCAGAGTGTAAGGCTTACATATGAGGGCATTCATTATTTTTGTACGATGAGTGCATTCACTAATGGACTGTAGGATTTACAAAAGTTAAGTATTTTTCATAAAAAGGTTACTTTCCATTGTATTAATTGTAATTTTGCAGTCAGAGTCCTCTATAATATTTTTCTTTTTTAATAAGATATGTAATATTCATACATGGTCATATATAAAGTATATATATCATGAATACAGACATGTGCAGTATTGGTTGAGGCTTAATTCTCTTTTTGAATTATTTTTAACATGTGTTCACTAATAATGAGTATTTTTCCTGAGTTTCAAATGTGAATTTAGTTTTATGTTGATGATTGTTCACCCTTTTCCAATTAATGTGAAATGTGTTAATTATTTCATATGAATATTTAATCTAAGTCTTGTTCACCTTTGTTGGAGGTGAACAACGCTTCTCAAGGATCATGGAGACTTTGTTTTGAATAGAGTAATCTCAGTTGGGTTTGGTTTTGTTAATTTTTCTTGAGAGTTAATGGTCTTTGCCTTGTTTTAAAGAAGTTTTATATTCTGAATGGCTAGGGAGAGCCTTGAATCAGGTGGAGGGGAGTTTGTTATGGAAAAATATGTTATATTAAACAAAGGCTAAACAGAAATAAAGTAGATGCTTAGGATGTAGGGGGGATATTGTCGACGTACTACTTCGTCTCAGTGATCCATTGGTTTTTGGGAAGTAGTTCGAGTCACTTTAATTTTTGCTTGATTTTTTTAAAACCCAAGCACTCGTGTACTGAAACCGTTTCCATGTCAACAGGTACATCGGGAAGAGGGGACGCAGAGTGAGAACTAGTATAGTGAGGTTACATCACCTGCCACTGCTATCCATAGGCAAGACAAGCTTTCACACCCCCCCCCCCCACAAGCAATGTTGGGGAATATGAACGCACAGACTATGTGAGTTAGGCAGTTACGTTTGAGTCGTACTCGTGAGTAGGCATACCTCACTAGGCCCACCGACCATGGTAAGCCTACCACAACCATGGCGGACGTCCATACGCCATAAGACGTATAATAGTTTATTTTAGTTATCATCTAAATGTCTCCCTGTCTACTCTCCCCGCGTGTAATTATTGTGCTGGTTAAAAGTAAATTCCATTGTATTTGACTGATGAAATATTTTAAGAGCCAGCGAGAAACTTAGAATTCTTCTGTTATGCACCTTCAAGGTTTAATGTTATATTTCACTCGCTTTGAAGAAGATTGCTGCTCATTGTAATTTTGAAAATTAACTTAGACAATAAATCCTCTTACAATTTAGCCATCACCTAATTCACCGCCACCTATCATGTAGTATTTTGGAATAAATCTACGCTATATGACACTGACCACACCTCAGGTCAGCCACCCTCTTTGTCTTAGTTATCTTGGACTGTACTCCCACATTTTTCTCTCTAAATCTTTCATACTTCCCTACACTATTACGCTGTAGCCATTATTCAAACGCCCTCTTTATCTCTTCCACTTTTATCTTCACTCCTTCGTTCTACCATTCACTGCCCTTCCTCATGCTGCCTCCAACAAACTTCTAGCCATACACATCACTTGCAATCACAACAAGATTTTCTTTTACAAACTTCCATTCCTCTTCTAAATTACCAGTTTATCTTACTTTCACTCTGTCATATGCCATTTTCAACCTTTCTTGATATTCACTTTTTACCTCCGGTT
>NC_090733.1:37543582-37551082 GCF_036898095.1 Palaemon carinicauda
GAAAATATATAAGAAATGTCACACATTCTATGTTTAACAAGAATATATAAACATATGCCTTCTTAGCCTTCGACTATGACAACAAAGTGGTCCCAGACGACAACTTGTACGTCCAAATATGTCACCTGAAACGGAGGCATTTTTTTTTTTTTTTTTTTTTTTTTTTTTTTTTTTAAATTGCAGCGTATTATTTACTTTTATAAACATTTTTTGATTTGTTTAAAACTTTTATGGTAGCATGCTTGATGATTAAAAAAAATATATTCAGACTGAAAAAGAATTATTTGTAACTGAAATAAATACGAAATAGTCAATCAACTAATATTTTATGTGAAAAAGATTCATATGCATACTGTAAAGATTAAAACCATTCTATTATTATTATTATTATTATTATTATTATTATTATTATTATTATTATTATTATTATTATTATTATTATTAAATGCTAACTACAACCCTAGTTCGAAAAGCAGGATGCTATAAGCTTAGTGGCCCCAACAGGGAAAATAGCCCAGTGAGGAAAGGAAACAAGGAAAAATAAAACATTTTAAGAACAGTAAAAACATTTAAATAAATAATTCCTATATAAACTATAAAAACTTCAACAAAACAAGAGGAAGAAAAACTAGATAGAACAGTGTGCCCGAGTGTACCCTCAAGCAAGAGAACTCTAACCCAAGACAGTGGAAGACCATGGTACAGAGGCTATGTCATTACCAAAGACAAAAGAACAATGATTGATTTTGGAGTGTCCTTCTCCTAGAAGAGCTGCTTACCATAGCTAAAGAGTCTCTTCTACCCTTAGCAAGAGGAAAGTAACTACTGAACAATTAAAGTGCAGTAGTTAACCCTTTGGGAGAAGAAGAATTGTTTGGTAATCTCTGTGTTATCAGGTGTATGAGGACAGAAGAGAATCTGTAAAGAATAGGCCAGACTATTCGGTGTCTATGTAGGCAAAGGGAAAGAATGATAACCAGAGAGAAAGATCCAATGTAGTACTGTCTGGCCAGTCAAAGGACCCCACAACTCTCTAGTGGTAGTTTCTCAACGGGCGGCTGGTGCCCTGGCCAACCTACTACCTACCAAACTATTGATATAAGTAATTTTCATTTCAATATTACATAATTAACATTATAGAAAAAATCGTGAAATTGATATCAATCTTTATGATTCAAAAAACAGTTCATGTAAAAATGTATAATACAGATATTGTGAAGATAAATATCGTGGTAATTCATCAAACAATGAATAAAAAATTAAATTTTATTTTGTGACTTCCTCACAATGACGATCAAATACAGTTTGGAGGCAAAGCTTCCGACATTGCAAACAAGATTCTTTTGCTTTGTGATCGTCCGTAGGAGGGCAGCTTCGGCATGTGATCTTTTTTGGGAACTCGATGTGGCCACAGAGGAATCGAGCTCGAGTGTCACTTGTTCCCCATCAGCACACGAAGTATTCTAGTTAACAAGGAGAAAGATAAGGTAATAAGGATGGAAGGAGTGAAGATGCCAGGTGGAAATATCATCAAGGATATAGATTAAGCACGCTATAAATACCTCCATATAATAGAAGGAGATGCAATATACCACCAGGAGAAGGACAAAATTAGAAAAAAAACTAATGCACAGAATCAAAGATATAATGAAGTCAAAGCTTAAGTCCTGAAGTATGGTAACGTTTATAAACACCCTGGGAGTAAAAATATTCTAGTACATTATTTGAATAGCGGAGTGTAAGTAGTCACAGTTATACAACATTGATGGAAAATCTAGAAGGATACTGAACATGTACCAAGCACTACACCAAAGAGCGAATATTGACAAGTTCTATATACCACGCAGTAAAGGAGAAAAAGGGACCATTAGTATAAAAGATAGTATCAACATCGAAAGCAGAGCCCTTGGCAATACCACAAGACCAGTGAAGATGAATGGCCACAGATTGTATGAGGGAGAAAACTTTATAAAGGTGGATGAAGACCCAGAAGTGTATAAGGAGAAAACGAAAAACAAAATTATAGTGACGAAACATGGCTTTTGTTATAGAGAGAACTGAAGAAGTAAACTGATGATAATGGCAGCACAAGATCAGGCGTAGATAACATGATATATTCAACAAGCAATAGTCTGAAATAACATCTCGTCGAATTCCATTAGATGTATGGAAAAAGAAACAATGAATCACATGAATGCTCAGCACTTGCTCAAAATCAATATGAGAAAAAACATATTACAATGACTAAAACTCTGCTGGAGTTTCTGTTGAAAATGTAAAATTTAATAAATTAATAAATGGTAGAAAATTATCTTGATAAACAACTTCAGGATTACAGTAAAATGAGGGACAGGGTAATAAAACCACATTGACCAAACATCACTCTGGCCGATAAGACAACAAAAAACAAAGATACTTCTCAGGAGTGGAAGATAAGGCAAGAGAAAAAATCGGAAATTATTATGACATGAATTGAACTTGCGGTGGTAGTGGTGGTGATGGTGGGGGGAGGGGGAGGGGACTTTTTGGGGAGCACCACGGACCGAAGGTTGAGATTAAATCTTTTGGCTAATTAGGGAGAGATATGTCACATGTCGTATAATTTGGTCATTTGAATTCTAAGTTGGCTGCCATTGTACGTGGTAGGCTCGTAGTATGCACAAATGAGCATACTAACAATCACCAAAACGACATTTTCTCTTCACATACTCACTGTGATAAGATGAAAAAGAAATGGAATCAAAATTAATTAGCATAAACTAGGGTAATACCACTTTTGCAAGAGTAGTGAATAATGAGAGGTGTAGAGCCTGTATCGCGCGAAACACAATGCTATAAATTTCACTGGCCTGCAGTGCCTAGGTCTCTGCCAGTATGGACGCATATGGTATTACAATTATCACTCACCATAGCCTAATAGCCTATGCCTTGTAGTTTTGGGCTTTGCTGATATTTGAATCTGTGACTGTTACAAGAGAGATGAATAAATGTGTCACAGATGCTGACCCCATGTCTTTTGGAGCTCAATGGTACCAATTTGGGCGTCCTGGCATGAATCATTCGCCAGGAAATGGGACATATATTGTCCACACGGGGCCCGGAAAGGTGAAATCTCGGAGGTCACGTGACCATCTTGCCCCGTGTAGCCCATGTCATGTACGAGGTAGTGACAAGGCGCTGGAACCATTTGAAAGAGCCTGGTATATGCTATAATCACACGGATGGAGGTCAATACTAGACTAATTGTCGAACAGGGCACGTGCAAAGTGGGCCATTTTTACAACATTACCAAAATATCGCACTTTTCAACTCACCCTTCCTCCCCACCGAATCTCTGGAATGAAAGACCCCAGTGGGTTAAGTCCCCCTTAATGAGTGTGCGTACCCCACACAGGTACAGGGTTCAATTATTATCTGTAGGGTGCTAGGTGCCCCCAAGTTTAGGTTATCCCTGTAATGCATAATTATATATAGGAACCGTATGGGCAACCGTGCACCACATGTGCGCCACTTGGTGGTGGATGTGAGAAGCCTGTTGTGCTTCCTCACCGACTGCACTGGTTTGGTGTCTCTGGCTGGCACTGTTCGGCCGCCACTTGGTCGCGATTGTGTCCGAGTCACGATTACCATGAGTACGGGTGACGAAAGACGTGCATGTGGCACGTGCCAAAGATTTATCCCAGTGATATGACCTATGACATGTAGTAGACAATAGTAAGTCTTATCCCCATCGGAAGTAAAAATTACATTTTACGACCCATTTTTTAATAAATGGGCTTTGACCCCAAATCTTGGTAAACCTTTAAATCGTAGGCTAACCTTATATACGGAAAAATCCTGGCTACATGTGCATATGCATGTGCGATACCTGGTGGTGAGTGCTGGAAGCCTGTTCTGTCCACTTGCCAGCTGCACTGGTTTGGTCCCACCGGGGTGCACCGTTTGGGTGCCGGGGGATGCCAGTGGTCGGATAACACAATTTCTGTCCGTGCATGTGCCAACAAAGGGCAAGGCAGTTCGAGTTCTGACTGATAGATGGCCTATAATATGTGGTGGCTAAGGGGTAGGCCTGTAACTTCATGGAGTATAAGCGAAATCTATTGACGAAACTTTCAGCAAATCAACTTTAAGTATTTTTCAAAAAAGTCCCATTGACTTAACATCTGTAATATCAATTGCACGTGACACGTGATTTCAATTTTTCTAAGGGTAGCCACAAATACCGGCATGTGCACCCATCGCACGACCCCAAACTCTGAAATTTTTGCGGGATTCCAAATGCCCAAGTCTCCTACACTTGGTGGTTTTTGCCGTTTATAGAGGTAGTTCAGGTTGATTTTCAATATAAAATCAAATACTAAAGCTGTGATTTTACCTAATGAATCTCAACCTTTGGTTACTGGGAAGGCTATGTTATATGTAGGAAAAAGTAGTACTAGGGCCCATATGTAAGTCACAACAAAGGAATCTTGAGAAGGTAGATGCTGATACAGCTGCACGACTTGTGCAAAAGAGTAATACTTGTAACATCACATATAGTGACGAAAGTAATGATATTTTAAGGAAGCTTAATGTAAACTGGAACCCCACACTATATACCATCAGTCTCTTTAAACTTTGGTTAAAAATAATATATATATATATATATATATATATATGAGTTGAAATAAATACCAAACGAGATTATATATAGAAATAATAAAACGGAACAATTATAAGATACATAAAAATCATTACGTGAATATGAAAAACAAAGTGAAATTATGTGTACTTAGTTCATGGCTTATTAGGAATCTAGATCTTGAACGGACAGTGAACCCTGGATGATGTAGATTGTTTGTCAACCATAAGATGCGGGCCTGGGTAGTAATTCCTTTTACCATTAGCTAATATGTGATTGAACCCTTTTCTCATTGAAGCAAGATGTCCCTACCTTATCCTCTCTTCATGGGTGGCCTTATCATTGAAACGAAGAATCCTTATCAACAGAGCAAAACGATGCTGTCTCATTGTACAGTGATAAAAGGATTACCGTCTGTGAGGCCCTACATGTAACATGTGGTCATATAATCGCCCAACATGATAACTGATATGATTAGCATACCAGTGAGCATCTTGAGCTCCTGCAAGTCCAAGTCCCTAAGGTAAACATTACCCTGGTGATGGTATCGGGTCCCCATAAAAGCAAGAAGTTTATTGGAACACAGAATAATCTCTGCCAGCATTCAATCATGCAAACATAGCGAGAAAATTTTGGACCAGCTTCAATCCCTGGTGTAAACCAATGGGGGATTGTTGTTTTTGTGCCATGGATTACCATCGCTAACTTGAACTAATTCAGCGTTTATACCATGAATTGGAGTCCGCCTTACTGGCCATAGTTCCCCTCCCGTTCATGCTCCTCTCCTCATTGATGGTAAGCAGATCGGTTGCAGGTGTCACATTAGGTTAGGTTGAGGGTTAGGGAGTTGTTATTGCTATCTGGAGCTGAGGTCACAACAAGTAAAGGACTACTAATCACCTTTTCAAGCTTTTTTTTTTTTTCATTTATTTTTTTTTTTTACTCAAGCCAGGGGTAGTGTTTTTAAAGCCGGATTAAATATCTTTTTATTTCAACCCTCTTAAGAGTGTTTATTTTTACAACAGCTGTAATTCCTCCTTTCATGTTTTTGTTTTGGCCTAGACAGTGTTGTTTCCAGGGTGAGTACTTAAATAGCTTGTTGATAACGACACGGATCGTACAAGGATTTTTGTAATGGACAACCGTTAGAGAATATTTCAACAATAATGGCCCTGTCCGGAAAATAAATATTCTTCTTGTTTATGAAGACCATGATGATGATGATAACGTCTATGATAACCATCACTAAAGTAACTGGTCAGTAAAGTTGACTGGAGCCGGAGAGTGTATTGTTGGCCATCAAACTGTAGCAGATTGCTATATAAACACTTGGTGGGTTAGTGGGTCGAGTGTTGGTGCTCATATATTTATGTATATGAACTTTTCTTTGGTTGCAGTGAAGTTGATTTATAAGTTTAATTTGGTTTTACTTGAATGTGTTTTCTCATCCTATTGCAAGAAGGCAAGGTTGGAATTCTCCTCCCTGTCTGTTTTATGTCGTAAAAGCTGAAGAAACATCAACTTGACAATTGAAAAGGAACTGCTGGCGTTAATCATAGTGATAAGGAAGTTTGAAGTTTATGTAAATAGACCACAGAAAGGAGAAATTAAATTTCATTCAGATAACAATCATTTAACTTTTGTTGATAAAATTAAAAATAATAATCATAGGTTAAAAAGCTGGTTGTTATGTTTGCAACCATATTGTGTTGATGTAAAGTATATATCAGATAAAGATAAGGTGGTTGCAGATTATTTATCTTGGACGAATTCGGTGGATTCAGGCCGGGAATAAATAATCTTTTGTGGTGGAGCTATCTTACAAAGCTGGTCTTCAGTAGAGTAGGATATTTAATTCCTGTATTTTATTTGTGTATTTAAGAGATGCATAGCCAAGAAGTAAGGTGAGTTCTACGTAGGATTAAGTAATGTATGTATATTTCGTAAAAGTCCCTTCATTCCTTTAGTTGTATTTTCATTCAGTTCCCTGTAAGTAAATTTACGTTAATTTAAATAAAATTTTTAATCCACGTAGTTTTATTACAAAATCGTATGTAAACTTGGTTGTAAGAGGCATTAAATTTCTAAACTAAAACTTATTCTTTTTTTAAATGTTACGAGGGGAGGTGGGTGGAGCCAGCTGAGAGAGAGTTGTATTGTTAGTACCCCTTCTTTACATTGCTAAGTCGGCAATCTGACACCCCAGGGCCATGCCCTCATGCCACGAGAATTATTTAACAGAAATTTTTAGGGTGAATTAACTTAATATATAAGGACCTAGTAATGCATAGGAATTAGATATCCACCGTATCCCTTTGCAGTAGACAACGCCCGCAACCATGAAAATTTTTTTTCCTCTCAAACTGGAATAGTGGTTTATTTCCAACATATTCCATGTATACTGTAGTGTCGTTCAAACATTGGTAATATTATTTTGTGATTAAGTTAAAAGATTAGTATGTTAATGTAAGTACATTTTATATCATAAATTTTTGTAACTGGTCATGTGAGATTTTGGCTACACACTGTAGTGTATCTATTTTTGCTTAAACGTTCAGTAATCTTGTGTGAGCCGAAGGACGTGAGAGTAACAGTTAAGTATATGTAAGTGTAAATTGAATGTATTTTCTATACTTTTAGAGAGTAATTTTTTCATTAATTGCCAAAATTAGATATTTACATAAATAAATTCTTAGTGAAGGAAGTGATTGTATAATTTTTCTGAAGTGTGTTTCTTTTGGTTATAGTCTAAGGTTTAGTTCAGATTTCATATTTCGAGTGAATTTCTTTGTTATTTTGGGGGGGAATTTTCATTTTTTTAATATATACGTATTTTTGTAAAGCGTGTATTATTTCGATTACCAATACTTTACATAGTA
>NC_090733.1:37556082-37563582 GCF_036898095.1 Palaemon carinicauda
TTGGTTACTTCTCTTGATCTTTGTAGTCAAAATGTAAAATTGTAAAACTTAGATGATATATTTAGGTTATACATTTTCTATACACGAATATTTCTCATTGTACCCACACCGGACATTCTACGAATATTTAGCGCTTACGAGAAACATTATCAACACATTTTTTTCGTAACTAAATTAAAGCAACCTTAGCCATCACATTAATAATGTCCATGGCATCTAAATTTGCACGAGAATATTAATAAGAGGTTTTTTAATTATTCTTTTTGGAAATAAGAATACTTATTACCGCAAGTGTGTGGTAATTTTATCATTAGTTTTATTTTTCATGGCATTTTATCTGTTAAATCTTTGAACCACAATGTATGGAAAAGGGATGAGATTGAACTTATTGTTCTCTTATTGAATATTTACCAGGAACCAATAGAAAACATAGCAATGGAAGGTGGCCAGGAAACTTTGAACGATTTATGCTTTTAGGAATGAAAATATTAACACTATGAAGGTCCTTCAATCTGATTTAAAAAAAGTAGATATCATTGTTGTTCTTTAGATTCCGATCTTTTCAACGGAAATAGTCAGTATTTTAGGAACACAAATAACAACATAATTGGCACATCTGATAAATTCATAAGGACCCTGCAAACAAACATATTATATATATATATATATATATATATATATATATATATATATATTCTTACATATATACATACATATGATAAATTTTGCACATTTTTACGTGTTTTTTTCATATTCAAATAAGCCATATATATTTTTGATACATTAATGTCTGGATTCTCTTAACGACCTCGGGATCAGAGCCCCAGGCGAAATCACACAGAGACAAGAGCTTGGCTCCGGCCGGGAATCGAACCCTCGTCGGCAAGCTTGTACAGACAGTGACTAACCCAGCCAAATGGGTTAGTCACTGTCTGTACAAGCTTGCCGACGAGGGTTCGATTCCCGGCCGGAGCCAAGCTCTTGTCAGTGTGTGATTTCGCCTGGGGCTCTGATCCCGACGTCGTTAAGAGAATCCAGACATTAATGTATCAAAAATATATATGGCTTATTTGAATACATACACACACACACACACACACATATATATATATATATATATATATAATTATCTATCTATATATAGATATATATATATATATATATATATATAATTATCTATCTATCTATATATATATATATATATATATATTTATTTATATATCACAATATATATATATATATATATATATATATTTATTTATATATCACAATATATATATATATATATATATATATTGTGATATCCCCATATGTTGTACATATGCTAACATATCTGATTTGTCTAATGTTTATTTTTCCATTTTCTTTGTAAATACATCACCTTATTTCAGCGCCATCTTCATTCCATTCTTCTCATTATCTTTTGTTTACACTCACGTTCCTGCTGTAAATCATCCCCGTTTTCTTACCTTACATGTTATAAGGTAACCCCAAATTTATTGATTTTGTTAGAATACATTATTCTCACCACGAGATTCATCTACCTTACTCAACCATTCACTTTGCATTGCTTATTATTGTTGTTTTGAAGTGCTTTTTCATTGTTTTATTTAGCGTAAGATTAAAGTTTTGTTTATAACATAGTTTATTGTTCCTGTCCTCCAATTATCCTGCTATTGGTGCTTCGATTGTCTGCAACCAGCTTTAAGAACATACATTTGATCATAATCAACAATCTTATACACTCGTAATAAGAAACAAGTGAATTTGGAAGTCTACCCATATGACTTCAATTTTATTGTGTGAAGAGAACTACCGCCCATTGTAAAGGGGTAATTGTTTGCACAGCGGTTCGTCACATAATAGTTGGGGGCCTGTCCGGGATCTGATGTGCGATCTGATGTGCGATATGATGTGTGATATGATTCATCAAATTTATATCAAGTGATTGAATCGTGAAAGAACAGTTCCAGTGATTATGAACAGTATCGAGTGTTGTGTTGTGGCGTACCAAGGATAAAGGACGACAGTAATAATTCCAAGGTAAGATAGATGTCTCGTCTCCCTCTCATTAGACATTTATGTACAATATATGTCTAGGTAGTCATTTGGTTGTAAGAGGAACAAGTCACGCTTAATATAGTTAAGACTTAGGTATGCTGATTGTCCAGCTTCTAAACCACCCTTATTAATTGAAGATGCCACCAGTAGGTAGCTTTTAAAGTTACGCCTACTCAAATCTCGTATCCCAGAGATTTCTCACAAAAAAAAAAAAACCTGAAGCCCTAAGATTTTGCCATTTCTTAAAATCGCCATTCAAAAGTGATATTTAGGAAATAAGTCAAATTTCATTATATGTGATTAATTAAATTAAGTTTCATTATAAGTGAAATTTCCTCTATCTCTATTTCATTGTAAAGTGATTTATTTTGTTATATAAATTTCTTAAGTGAAATTAGCCAATTTCCAATTTTAGAGATTTTCGTAATTCTAATCGTTATCTCTAGTCAGGAAATTAACTTATATATTGTTTGGTGTTAAAAGTATTATTATGGTGTGAAAATAACATTTACGTGTCGGTAAATGAATATTTAAATACTTGTGTTGAATTACTCCTGTTATATCTATACAGCGCATACTACGTTTTTTGTTCAGTTTGCGCATTATTCTAATAATCAATTACTTTAAACTAGGTGTTGACTATTAACTAGATACTTTATCATAACAAGAATAATATAGTATTTATATAAATTAAAATGTAACATTGAAAAGTTATCGTATTAAGCTGGTATAAATTAAAAGGAAATGTAAACTAGAACGTGCTAATTAGTTATATTTATAGTAAAATTATACCTTTGCGTTTTAAAGCCTTGTTTACCGATTCGGTAAAATTGTTGTAAAAGTTTGTGATGTTAAGCGTGTCGTTTGAGTAATTATGAAGTAATTAGCCGCGTGCTCAAGATCTCGAGCATTAAAAAAAATTGTTCAGTCGTTAACTGTGAATAAAAGTTTTATAGTATTATCGTAAGTTTTGCGAGACTTAATTTTGTATTTAAACTATTTTTGTGTAAGGGGATATAATCATATAATTTTGTAATTTTGTGATCTCTCGATCTTGTAATTTTGTGATCGCTATTTTGTATTTCTGTGATCGAAAGATTGTTATTTTGCGATCGTATGATCTTATACTTATTCTTGTAAAGTTTGGATATTTATTCTAATTTGTACTTATCTTGCGCCACAGGCGACATTCAAAATGCCTTTCAACTTGCAACAATTTATTGTATCGCCACGGGATCATGTGGAATCTCTCACAGTTGCCACAAAAACTGACCTAAAGAATCTAGCTCGCCATTATGATGTACAGGTTCCCGCAACTGCCGTAAAATGTGTAATTCTCAGTCATATTTTGAACTTCCTTGTAGATGAAGATATTGTTCCAAAAGAAGAATTGGCTGACGTTCGAGCTCTAACAGTTACCAATCCAAATGGTCACTTAGATAAACTAAGTCTGCAGCTGGAGTTGGAAAAGATGAAGATGCAAGCCGCAACTGCAGCGGCAACTGCCGCAACTGCCGCCGCTGAGGTAGAAGAAAGGAAAGCCGCTGCTGCTGAACGAGCCGCAACTGCCGCCGCTGAGTTAGAAGAGAGGAAAGCCGCTGCTGCTGAGCGCACGGCTGCTGCCGCTGCTTCCCTAGAACGTATCAAGGTGGAAACTGCTGTGGAAGCTGCTGCAACTGCTTTGGAGCAACAAGAAAAAGAAAGTGAACAGAAAAACAAAGCTCTCCGTGTTAGGCTACAGATTGAGAGAGAAGCAGCCACATTAACAGAACGGGATCTGGCATTTATAAGACTGAAAGAAAAGGAAGAAGGTAAGTTAATTCCCGAACCCTTTGATGTGGGCAAGGTGCAGAAATTGCTTCTCACATTTGAAGAACGGGAACCTGATAACTACTTTTCTGTGTTCGAAGACACAGCCAAGAATCTCAATTGGCCTCAGGACAAATGGTATTTGATCATCCGGAACTCATTTAAAGGTAAAGCATTATCTGTATGTGCCACTATGTTAGAGGAACATGAATATTTCATAATTAAACAGGCAATCCTTGATGCTTTTTCTATTATTGCGGAAGGTTATAGGCAAATATTTCGTAATAGTCAGAAGCAAGTTCAGCAGACCTTTTTAGAATTTATGAATGGAAAGATTAAACAGTTTCAGAAGTGGGTAGACAAAGTAGATGTCAAAACTTTTGAGCAGTTGAAAGATTTAATAATAATGGAGGAGTTCTTAAGGAAAATACCAGGTGGCATTAATGTGTATCTAAGAGAGCAGAATGAATCTGACCCTAAGAAAGCCGCTTTAAAAGGCAGATGACTATGCTCTTATTCATAAAGTAGGTAAAACCCCATATAGAGAAACTAGACCTAAGGAAACTTGTACATACTGCAAACAAGAAGGACATCATGTTTCAGAATGTCCTGATCCGCATTGTGCAGCTTCATACTTAAAGAGAAAACCTAATCCCCCTCAATTCTCTCCTAAGCAAATGAATCTGCCCAAACAGGAACCAGAACCTAAGGTGAAGAAGAAAAAGACCTTCCATTGTGCATCACACGAGTCTCAAGCGTTTGCACTCTTCACTTGCTCAGGCAAAATAAATGGTAAACCTGTAACCATACTCAGAGACACTGGATCCTCTCAAACGATCGTCTCTCCTAAAGTAATACGACCTAAAGGTGAAACTCACAGGTATGTTGCAGTTAATGACCTAACCAGTAAGTCTATGTTGCCTCTCATTAATGTAAACCTTCATTGTCCTTATTTCTCTGGAACTACTGAAGTAGCTGTAATTCCGGAACTGTTACCATGCAAGAATGTAGATGTAATCCTGGGTAATGACATAGCTAACTGTGTTGTCTTAACAAACTTAATAGCTGTATCTCCAGGTGATGTTGTACAGGAGGAATGCTTAGCAGTGACACGAAGCAGTAAAAAGGACACCCCTACTGAATCATCATCAAACCCGTTGCCAGTCTCTGAACCTATGGATTTCAACGAGTTGATGAGTACATATAAGATCCAGCCTGATTCCTTTAGCTATCAACAAAGGAAAGATGTCACGCTACAGCAGTGTTTCAACCAAGTGAAACCAAAGGATACCAACAAGTGTTCTTATTTTTATATTAATAATAATGTACTAATGAGAAAATTCAGGTCCAGCAAGAACAGTCATCTAGAAACCTGGAAGGATCTATTCCAGGTAGTTGTTCCTAAGGATATAAGACCTCTGATCCTAGAATTGTCTCACTCTGCTGACTCTCATCTTGGTATCACTAAAACATATGAACGCATCAGTCAAGACTTTTATTGGCCAAACATGAAGAATGACATTAAAGAGTACGTAAAAACATGTACAACATGTCAAAATGTAAGTAGTCCTAATGTGAAAGTACCAGTTGCACCACTAAAACCTATACTTGTGCCTAAAGAACTTTTCAGTAAGATCATAGTAGATTGTGTAGGCCCTTTGCCTAAGACAAAAAGGGGACATGAATACTTGCTTACGGCCTTATGCCCAACTACCCGTTATCCATTTGCAGTACCTTTAAGAAACATTTCACCCAAGAACATCCTAAAATCACTAGTGTCCATATTTACTGTTGTAGGATTTCCAACTGAACTACAATGTGATCAAGGAACCAATTTCATGAGTCATGCTTTTAAAACAGCTATGAAAGATTACCATATAACCCAAGTCTCATCCTCAGCTTACCATCCACAGACCAATGGAGCATTAGAACGCACTCACCAGACCATTAAAAATCTTTCCGGAAATACATCCATAGTTCAGGTAACGAGTGGGATTGCGATTTGGAACTTATCATGTACGTCATACGAGGAGTTCGAAATCAGTCTACTGGTATGTCACCTTTTGAACTACTCTTCGGTCGACGGCCACGAACTATCCTCAGTTCAGTCAAAGAACGTATCCTGAAGTTGGGAGATAATGAGGTACCTCTTTCCCAATATATTTCAGAACTCAACAGGAAACTTTCAGATCTTCACTCCATTGCCAAAACTAACTTGATAACAGCTCAAGAGAAGATGGAGATTAACTATGATAAAAAGGCTAAAACCAGAAGTTTCAAAGTAGGAGATGAAGTGCTGCTATACCATCCGATTGCAGGCTCTCCCCTACGAGAGAAATACCAGGGACCTTTTACCATCACTCAACGTATCTCGCCAACCAACTATATAATCGCCACTCCAGATAAGCGTAAGTCTACTCAATTAGTCCACATAAACCTCTTAAAGGCCTATTTGTCTCCCTCAATAGCTGAAAGTAAAACGGTAATGATTACTAGTTCCATACCATACACAGATTGTCCTATGGATCAATTTACAGATGATCCAATAACTGCATCTTGGCAGGATTCTCAAAACTCAAAGATCTTGGAAAACTTATCAGACTATCTACAACCCTTATATGCATCAAAATGTAAATCTTTAGTAGCTTTATTCCATGAATTTCCTAGTATAACTTCAGATAAACCAGGCAGATGCACCATGCTAGATCATGACATCAAACTACAACCAGGTGCTGCACCCATTAAACAAGCTTTCTATCGAACATCACAGAAGAAATTGGGTATCATGAAAGAAGAAGTGAACTACTTGATAAGAGAAGGATTGGCAGAACCCAGTGCGTCACCATGGGCTTCCACATGTTTCCTAGTAGGAAAGAAAAATGCTAAATTTCGTCTTTGTACCAATTACAGGAAAATTAATAATTTAACAATTAAAGATTCGTATCCTCTACCAAGAATACAAGATATCATTGACCAAGTAAGTAATTCAACCTACTTAACCCAAATAGATTTGCTGAAGGGTTATTACCAAATTAAATTAACAGAAACGGCAAAGGAAATTTCTTCATTTATCACTCCATTTGGACTATTTAGTTTTAATGTAATGCCATTCGGATTAGCCAACGCACCTGCCACCTTCCAAAAAGTAATGTCTTTAATTTTAAAGGACTTGGAAAAAGTATTTGTATATTTAGATGACATCATTATTGCCTCTGACACATGGGTAAACCATATTCAAAAGATAAAAGAAGTTTTCTCAAGGTTGAAACAACATGGATTAACGATCAACTTGGCAAAAAGTAATTTCTGCAAAGGTCAGGTATCTTACCTTGGTCATCGAGTTGGCAGTGGTAAAGTATTACCCCATGATGCAAATATTAGCGCCATAACTTCTTATCCTGTTCCAACTACCAAACAGGAATTAAAAAGATTTCTAGGTATGGTAGGATATTACTCTAAGTTCAGTCCAAAATTCTCACCATTCACAGGACCACTATTTGCTTTAACTTCTTCAAAAGTAAATTTTTCTTGGAGCCAACAACATGATCAAATATTTAACCAGCTAAAAACTTACTTGTCATCTCCTCCTATATTAATGGCACCTAACCTCGCCAAACCATTCTATCTCCA
>NC_090733.1:37568582-37571082 GCF_036898095.1 Palaemon carinicauda
TATATATATATATATATATATATATATATATATATATATAATATATATATATATATATATATATATATCTATATATAGATAGATAATTATATATATATATATATATATTATATATATATATATATATATATATATATATATATATATATATATATATATATATATGTGTGTGTGTGTGTGTGTGTGTATGTATTCAAATAAGCCATATATATTTTTGATACATTAATGTCTGGATTCTCTTAACGACGTCGGGATCAGAGCCCCAGGCGAAATCACACACTGACAAGAGCTTGGCTCCGGCCGGGAATCGAACCCTCGTCGGCAAGCTTGTACAGACAGTGACTAACCCATTTGGCTGGGTTAGTCACTGTCTGTACAAGCTTGCCGACGAGGGTTCGATTCCCGGCCGGAGCCAAGCTCTTGTCTCTGTGTGATTTCGCCTGGGGCTCTGATCCCGAGGTCGTTAAGAGAATCCAGACATTAATGTATCAAAAATATATATGGCTTATTTGAATATGAAAAAAACACGTAAAAATGTGCAAAATTTATCATATGTATGTATATATGTAAGAATATATATATATATATATATATATATATATATATATATATATATATATATATATATATATATATATATATATATATATATATATATATATATATATATATATATATATATATATATATATAATATGTTTGTTTGCAGGGTCCTTATGAATTTATCAGATGTGCCAATTATGTTGTTATTTGTGTTCCTAAAATACTGACTATTTCCGTTGAAAAGATCGGAATCTAAAGAACAACAATGATATCTACTTTTTTTAAATCAGATTGAAGGACCTTCATAGTGTTAATATTTTCATTCCTAAAAGCATAAATCGTTCAAAGTTTCCTGGCCACCTTCCATTGCTATGTTTTCTATTGGTTCCTGGTAAATATTCAATAAGAGAACAATAAGTTCAATCTCATCCCTTTTCCATACATTGTGGTTCAAAGATTTAACAGATAAAATGCCATGAAAAATAAAACTAATGATAAAATTACCACACACTTGCGGTAATAAGTATTCTTATTTCCAAAAAGAATAATTAAAAAACCTCTTATTAATATTCTCGTGCAAATTTAGATGCCATGGACATTATTAATGTGATGGCTAAGGTTGCTTTAATTTAGTTACGAAAAAAATGTGTTGATAATGTTTCTCGTAAGCGCTAAATATTCGTAGAATGTCCGGTGTGGGTACAATGAGAAATATTCGTGTATAGAAAATGTATAACCTAAATATATCATCTAAGTTTTACAATTTTACATTTTGACTACAAAGATCAAGAGAAGTAACCAAACGTCCAAAAAATTTAATATGCAACACATCCAGTCATTTTTGGATTCATCGCAATTTTAATAATAATAATAATAATAATAATAATAATAATAATAATAATAATAATAATAATAAAGCTTCACAAATGGGGAGTAATGAATTTTTTTCTGAAAACCTTAATATTTTCAGTAAATTTTTTCCGCGTGATCTTTAGACACACAAAATTATTTCATTGATAAAGAAGTTACTTATATTTATATCTAATCACATCACTTTTCTGCATCACCAATTTCATGGATATTAAGCCGTTTTGCAGGAAAAAAATATTAGGAAATCGTTACGTTACCTATATAATAGGGGAAATCTCATCCCTATAACCTTTACTCGGAAAAAAAAAACCAATACACGAATTAAACTATAATTTGTGTTATGGACGCTTAGGTAGAGGTAATAGAGGTTACAACTTTATGTTGCTCCAATATAATATAAAATATCTACTCTTTAACCCTGGAGAGGTATGATGGGTCGTTTGCGACCCCTACAGCATTTTCAAAACCTGTTTTTTCCCCATAAATCATCAGCTGTCTCGAATTTGGAAGTGATCGACCTGCAAGAGGTGACTAGTCTACATGCCATTGTCTGCTTTAGGACTGATTTTCGTCTAACTTCCCTCCTTCCCCGTTATTTTACCCCCCCAGGGGTCGACCTCGACCCTGAATACCTTTATAGGGGTAAGTGATCAAACAACAAAGTTATTACATAATTATAAATTGTCGAACAGTGTTGATACTTGTTTGGTTCTTTATAGTTGGAAAGTGTGGGTGGATGGTGTGTCTACCACTTGCATGACATTGGTTTTGGCTTAGATGCCATATATTGCCATGAGGTCCATTTTCCCTCAAATGCTAATTTCTGATTTATTTGGGTTTTTTGCAAATTAGATTTTTTTTCTATTTATTTAGAATTTATCTTCAATAATGGCCAGCAGACAGTATTCCCTCGGCATGGATGTCATCAACACACTTCTAATGGAGTTAAAAAGAGATGTTGATGATAATATGGAGCTTGCAACCCCATTCTTCATTCCAAGTGGTAGATTGGGCTGTAAGAGTTGTTGCGGTCTGCGGCCATTTTGTTAACATACCCGAAAGGTAAGTTGGCATATCTCTATATATT
>NC_090733.1:37576082-37588582 GCF_036898095.1 Palaemon carinicauda
TAAAATGTACTTACATTAACATACTAATCTTTTAACTTAATCACAAAATAATATTACCAATGTTTGAACAACACTACAGTATACATGGAATATGTTGGAAATAAACCACTATTCCAGTTTGAGAGGAAAAAAAATTTTCATGGTTGCAGGCGTTGTCTACTGCAAAGGGATACGGTGGATATCTTATTCCTATGCATTACTAGGTCCTTATATATTAAGTTAATTCACCCTAAAAATTTCTGTTAAATAATTCTCGTGGCATGAGGGCATGGCCCTGGGGTGTCAGATTGCCGACTTAGCAATGTAAAGAAGGGGTACTAACAATACAACTCTCTCTCAGCTGGCTCCACCCACCTCCCCTCGTAACATTTAAAAAAAGAATAAGTTTTAGTTTAGAAATTTAATGCCTCTTACAACCAAGTTTACATACGATTTTGTAATAAAACTACGTGGAATAAAAATTTTATTTAAATTAACGTAAATTTACTTACAGGGAACTGAATGAAAATACAACTAAAGGAATGAAGGGACTTTTACGAAATATACATACATTACTTAATCCTACGTAGAACTCACCTTACTTCTTGGCTATGCATCTCTTAAATACACAAATAAAATACAGGAATTAAATATCCTACTCTACTGAAGACCAGCTTTGTAAGATAGCTCCACCACAAAAGATTATTTATTCCCGGCCTGAATCCACCGAATTCGTCCAAGATAAATAATCTGCAACCACCTTATCTTTATCTGATATATACTTTACATCAACACAATATGGTTGCAAACATAACAACCAGCTTTTTAACCTATGATTATTATTTTTAATTTTATCAACAAAAGTTAAATGATTGTTATCTGAATGAAATTTAATTTCTCCTTTCTGTGGTCTATTTACATAAACTTCAAACTTCCTTATCACTATGATTAACGCCAGCAGTTCCTTTTCAATTGTCAAGTTGATGTTTCTTCAGCTTTTACGACATAAAACAGACAGGGAGGAGAATTCCAACCTTGCCTTCTTGCAATAGGATGAGAAAACACATTCAAGTAAAACCAAATTAAACTTATAAATCAACTTCACTGCAACCAAAGAAAAGTTCATATACATAAATATATGAGCACCAACACTCGACCCACTAACCCACCAAGTGTTTATATAGCAATCTGCTACAGTTTGGTGGCCAACAATACACTCTCCGGCTCCAGTAAACTTTACTGACCAGTTACTTTAGTGATGGTTATCATAGACGTTATCATCATCATCATGGTCTTCATAAACAAGAAGAATATTTATTTTCCGGACAGGGCCATTATTGTTGAAATATTCTCTAACGGTTGTCCATTACAAAAATCCTTGTACGATCCGTGTCGTTATCAACAAGCTATTTAAGTACTCACCCTGGAAACAACACTGTCTAGGCCAAAACAAAAACATGAAAGGAGGAATTACAGCTGTTGTAAAAATAAACACTCTTAAGAGGGTTGAAATAAAAAGATATTTAATCCGGCTTTAAAAACACTACCCCTGGCTTGAGTAAAAAAAAAAATAAATGAAAAAAAAAAAAAAAGCTTGAAAAGGTGATTAGTAGTCCTTTACTTGTTGTGACCTCAGCTCCAGATAGCAATAACAACTCCCTAACCCTCAACCTAACCTAATGTGACACCTGCAACCGATCTGCTTACCATCATTGAGGAGAGGAGCATGAACGGGAGGGGAACTATGGCCAGTAAGGCGGACTCCAATTCATGGTATAAACGCTGAATTAGTTCAAGTTAGCGATGGTAATCCATGGCACAAAAACAACAATCCCCCATTGGTTTACACCAGGGATTGAAGCTGGTCCAAAATTTTCTCGCTATGTTTGCATGATTGAATGCTGGCAGAGATTATTCTGTGTTCCAATAAACTTCTTGCTTTTATGGGGACCCGATACCATCACCAGGGTAATGTTTACCTTAGGGACTTGGACTTGCAGGAGCTCAAGATGCTCACTGGTATGCTAATCATATCAGTTATCATGTTGGGCGATTATATGACCACATGTTACATGTAGGGCCTCACAGACGGTAATCCTTTTATCACTGTACAATGAGACAGCATCGTTTTGCTCTGTTGATAAGGATTCTTCGTTTCAATGATGAGGCCACCCATGAAGAGAGGATAAGGTAGGGACATCTTGCTTCAATGAGAAAAGGGTTCAATCACATATTAGCTAATGGTAAAAGGAATTACTACCCAGGCCCGCATCTTATGGTTGACAAACAATCTACATCATCCAGGGTTCACTGTCCGTTCAAGATCTAGATTCCTAATAAGCCATGAACTAAGTACACATAATTTCACTTTGTTTTTCATATTCACGTAATGATTTTTATGTATCTTATAATTGTTCCGTTTTATTATTTCTATATATAATCTCGTTTGGTATTTATTTCAACTCATATATATATATATATATATATATATATATATATATATATATATATATATATATATATATATATATATATATATATATATATATATATATATATATATGTATACGTATATATATATATATATATATATATATATATATATATATATATATATATATATATATATATATATATATATATATATATATATACATATATATATATATATATATATATATATATATATATATATATATATATATATATATATATATATATACGTATATATATATATATATATATATATATATATATATATATATATATATATATATATATATATATATATATATATATATTATTTTTAACCAAAGTTTAAAGAGACTGATGGTATATAGTGTGGGGTTCCAGTTTACATTAAGCTTCCTTAAAATATCATTACTTTCGTCACTATATGTGATGTTACAAGTATTACTCTTTTGCACAAGTCGTGCAGCTGTATCAGCATCTACCTTCTCAAGATTCCTTTGTTGTGACTTACATATGGGCCCTAGTACTACTTTTTCCTACATATAACATAGCCTTCCCAGTAACCAAAGGTTGAGATTCATTAGGTAAAATCACAGCTTTAGTATTTGATTTTATATTGAAAATCAACCTGAACTACCTCTATAAACGGCAAAAACCACCAAGTGTAGGAGACTTGGGCATTTGGAATCCCGCAAAAATTTCAGAGTTTGGGGTCGTGCGATGGGTGCACATGCCGGTATTTGTGGCTACCCTTAGAAAAATTGAAATCACGTGTCACGTGCAATTGATATTACAGATGTTAAGTCAATGGGACTTTTTTGAAAAATACTTAAAGTTGATTTGCTGAAAGTTTCGTCAATAGATTTCGCTTATACTCCATGAAGTTACAGCCCTACCCCTTAGCCACCACCTATCATAGGCCATCTATCAGTCAGAACTCGAACTGCCTTGCCCTTTGTTGGCACATGCACGGACAGAAATTGTGTTATCCGACCACTGGCATCCCCCGGCACCCAAACGGTGCACCCCGGTGGGACCAAACCAGTGCAGCTGGCAAGTGGACAGAACAGGCTTCCAGCACTCACCACCAGGTATCGCACATGCATATGCACATGTAGCCAGGATTTTTCCGTATATAAGGTTAGCCTACGATTTAAAGGTTTACCAAGATTTGGGGTCAAAGCCCATTTATTAAAAAATGGGTCGTAAAATGTAATTTTTACTTCCGATGGGGATAAGACTTACTATTGTCTACTACATGTCATAGGTCATATCACTGGGATAAATCTTTGGCACGTGCACGTCTTTCGTCACCCGTACTCATGGTAATCGTGACTCGGACACAATCGCGACCAAGTGGCGGCCGAACAGTGCCAGCCAGAGACACCAAACCAGTGCAGTCGGTGAGGAAGCACAACAGGCTTCTCACATCCACCACCAAGTGGCGCACATGTGGTGCACGGTTGCCCATACGGTTCCTATATATAATTATGCATTACAGGGATAACCTAAACTTGGGGGCACCTAGCACCCTACAGATAATAATTGAACCCTGTACCTGTGTGGGGTACGCACACTCATTAAGGGGGACTTAACCCACTGGGGTCTTTCATTCCAGAGATTCGGTGGGGAGGAAGGGTGAGTTGAAAAGAGCGATATTTTGGTAATGTTGTAAAAATGGCCCACTTTGCACGTGCCCTGTTCGACAATTAGTCTAGTATTGACCTCCATCCGTGTGATTATAGCATATACCAGGCTCTTTCAAATGGTTCCAGCGCCTTGTCACTACCTCGTACATGACATGGGCTACACGGGGCAAGATGGTCACGTGACCTCCGAGATTTCACCTTTCCGGGCCCCGTGTGGACAATATATGTCCCATTTCCTGGCGAATGATTCATGCCAGGACGCCCAAATTGGTACCATTGAGCTCCGAAAGACACGGGGTCAGCATCTGTGACACATTTATTCATCTCTCTTGTAACAGTCACAGATTCAAATATCAGCAAAGCCCAAAACTACAAGGCATAGGCTATTAGGCTATGGTGAGTGATAATTGTAATACCATATGCGTCCATACTGGCAGAGACCTAGGCACTGCAGGCCAGTGAAATTTATAACATTGTGTTTCGCGCGATACAGGCTCTACACCTCTCATTATTCACTACTCTTGCAAAAGTGGTATTACCCTAGTTTATGCTAATTAATTTTGATTCCATTTCTTTTTCATCTTATCACAGTGAGTATGTGAAGAGAAAATGTCGTTTTGGTGATTGTTAGTATGCTCATTTGTGCATACTACGAGCCTACCACGTACAATGGCAGCCAACTTAGAATTCAAATGACCAAATTATACGACATGTGACATATCTCTCCCTAATTAGCCAAAAGATTTAATCTCAACCTTCGGTCCGTGGTGCTCCCCAAAAAGTCCCCTCCCCCTCCCCCCACCATCACCACCACTACCACCGCAAGTTCAATTCATGTCATAATAATTTCCGATTTTTTCTCTTGCCTTATCTTCCACTCCTGAGAAGTATCTTTGTTTTTTGTTGTCTTATCGGCCAGAGTGATGTTTGGTCAATGTGGTTTTATTACCCTGTCCCTCATTTTACTGTAATCCTGGAGTTGTTTATCAAGATAATTTTCTACCATTTATTAATTTATTAAATTTTACATTTTCAACAGAAACTCCAGCAGAGTTTTAGTCATTGTAATATGTTTTTTCTCATATTGATTTTGAGCAAGTGCTGAGCATTCATGTGATTCATTGTTTCTTTTTCCATACATCTAATGGAATTCGACGAGATGTTATTTCAGACTATTGCTTGTTGAATATATCATGTTATCTACGCCTGATCTTGTGCTGCCATTATCATCAGTTTACTTCTTCAGTTCTCTCTATAACAAAAGCCATGTTTCGTCACTATAATTTTGTTTTTCGTTTTCTCCTTATACACTTCTGGGTCTTCATCCACCTTTATAAAGTTTTCTCCCTCATACAATCTGTGGCCATTCATCTTCACTGGTCTTGTGGTATTGCCAAGGGCTCTGCTTTCGATGTTGATACTATCTTTTATACTAATGGTCCCTTTTTCTTCTTTACTGCGTGGTATATAGAACTTGTCAATATTCGCTCTTTGGTGTAGTGCTTGGTACATGTTCAGTATCCTTCTAGATTTTCCATCAATGTTGTATAACTGTGACTACTTACACTCCGCTATTCAAATAATGTACTAGAATATTTTTACTCCCAGGGTGTTTATAAACGTTACCATACTTCAGGACTTAAGCTTTGACTTCATTATATCTTTGATTCTGTGCATTAGTTTTTTTTCAAATTTTGTCCTTCTTCTCCTGGTGGTATATTGCATCTCCTTCTATTATATGGAGGTATTTATAGCGTGCTTAATCTATATCCTTGAAGATATTTCCACCTGGCATCTTCACTCCTTCCATCCTTATTACCTTATCTTTCTCCTTGTTAACTAGAATACTTCGTGTGCTGATGGGGAACAAGTGACACTCGAGCTCGATTCCTCTGTGGCCACATCGAGTTCCCAAAAAAGATCACATGCCGAAGCTGCCCTCCTACGGACGATCACAAAGCAAAAGAATCTTGTTTGCAATGTCGGAAGCTTTGCCTCCAAACTGTATTTGATCGTCATTGTGAGGAAGTCACAAAATAAAATTTAATTTTTTATTCATTGTTTGATGAATTACCACGATATTTATCTTCACAATATCTGTATTATACATTTTTACATGAACTGTTTTTTGAATCATAAAGATTGATATCAATTTCACGATTTTTTCTATAATGTTAATTATGTAATATTGAAATGAAAATTACTTATATCAATAGTTTGGTAGGTAGTAGGTTGGCCAGGGCACCAGCCGCCCGTTGAGAAACTACCACTAGAGAGTTGTGGGGTCCTTTGACTGGCCAGACAGTACTACATTGGATCTTTCTCTCTGGTTATCATTCTTTCCCTTTGCCTACATAGACACCGAATAGTCTGGCCTATTCTTTACAGATTCTCTTCTGTCCTCATACACCTGATAACACAGAGATTACTAAACAATTCTTCTTCTCCCAAAGGGTTAACTACTGCACTTTAATTGTTCAGTAGTTACTTTCCTCTTGCTAAGGGTAGAAGAGACTCTTTAGCTATGGTAAGCAGCTCTTCTAGGAGAAGGACACTCCAAAATCAATCATTGTTCTTTTGTCTTTGGTAATGACATAGCCTCTGTACCATGGTCTTCCACTGTCTTGGGTTAGAGTTCTCTTGCTTGAGGGTACACTCGGGCACACTGTTCTATCTAGTTTTTCTTCCTCTTGTTTTGTTGAAGTTTTTATAGTTTATATAGGAATTATTTATTTCAATGTTTTTACTGTTCTTAAAATGTTTTATTTTTCCTTGTTTCCTTTCCTCACTGGGCTATTTTCCCTGTTGGGGCCACTAAGCTTATAGCATCCTGCTTTTCGAACTAGGGTTGTAGTTAGCATTTAATAATAATAATAATAATAATAATAATAATAATAATAATAATAATAATAATAATAATAATAATAGAATGGTTTTAATCTTTACAGTATGCATATGAATCTTTTTCACATAAAATATTAGTTGATTGACTATTTCGTATTTATTTCAGTTACAAATAATTCTTTTTCAGTCTGAATATATTTTTTTTAATCATCAAGCATGCTACCATAAAAGTTTTAAACAAATCAAAAAATGTTTATAAAAGTAAATAATACGCTGCAATTTAAAAAAAAAAAAAAAAAAAAAAAAAAAAAAAAAAAAAAAAAAAAAAAAAAAAAAAAAAAAATGCCTCCGTTTCAGGTGACATATTTGGACGTACAAGTTGTCGTCTGGGACCACTTTGTTGTCATAGTCGAAGGCTAAGAAGGCATATGTTTATATATTCTTGTTAAACATAGAATGTGTGACATTTCTTATATATTTTCATATAGGAATGTCATATTTTATGATAGATACAATAATTTTATAAAATATTTAACAGGTGAAACTGGTATGTCAAAAATTTACTTTCAGATATGACCCCTTAGGGAACAGTTTAATAACATAATATTTCTCATATTCTTACATATTTTCATTCCAGGATAACATGACTACATTTTGTATAATTTTTCCCCAAAAAATATTACCCATTTACTTCTTGTTTCAGATTATTACCACTATGGGTCCGACATCCTTTCCGATTGTCATAATATATATTTATATTTATGATTCATTTTGTATAATCATTAGTACATATATTTAGATAAATATTTAAAATACAGATGGGTTTTATATAGCTTTTCAACTGTTTTTGGCATTCTTGATATTATGTTTTTACTTAATAAAAGAGTACCTAATTGAACAAATGAATTTTCTATAAATATTTTTGGAACAGGGGTTGACCGTGACCCCCGCCCCCACGCACCTAAATCGGTTGGTGAAAATACGAAAACTATACTGGGATGTTTCATTGCCTTCTCCAGGGACTCCATTATCTATATAAAATCTAAAGTTACTCTACTGAAATCATATCTCTATGCATTAAATTAACTAAACTTGGGTTTAAAAATAGCAAGAATTTTCAATGTTAATATTGATTCGAGAGAGAGAGAGAGAGAGAGAGAGAGAGAGAGAGAGAGAGAGAGAGAGAGAGAGAGAGAGAGAGAGAGAAGAATATTAGTTATTTTAACAATCTCTCTCTCTCTCTCTCTCCCTCTCTCTCTCTCTCTCTCTCTCTCTCTCTCTCTCTCTCTCTCTCTCTCTCTCTCTCTCTATTTGGATGGATGTTCAGGAAAAACCTGAAGAGACTGTTTCATAAGTGCATTCCATGAGGTTCTTGTTCTCTTCACTATGATTGCTAGTCTGTCCACGTAAACCCTATACCGTAAAATCATAAATGTCTATTAAGATGCAATTACTGTCAAAGGTACGTTTTAGGATAAAGGGATACCATTAGTTGATTTAAATTTTATGCAGTCTTGTAGTATTATATATTCAATAAAAAAAGGTTTTTCTCCTGATGTTGAATATCAAGTAAATGACCTAAATCTCGTCAGAAATATTTTTCACTCATGCGTTTCGTAAAAGCATAAGTGAAATGTGACATCTCATGGCAAAATAGCGGCATTTGAAGAATTCTATATCAAATGCCATTTTTGTTGATATTTACACTAATTGAAATCATGAGTGTAGGGATAGATACTGATCATGGACAACCATGAGTTGCAAATTCACTAATCAGCCATCATGATGTAGGTGGGATGATTTTAACACTAGGAACAGACTCCTGAATTCGGCATTTTATTTTATTTTATTTATCTATTTTTTTTTTTTTTGTAACTCTAAAACATATTTTAGACTCTCATCAAATTCCATTGATCTAGATTTCTGCACACACGCACACACGCAGACACACACAAGAACAAATATTGGTAACATTTCATCTTTCATAGACAACTGCATAATGGCTTTGTTTATAGTATATTTTCCTTACAAAAAAATCAAAGTTATTAACCTATACAATTTTAATGCAATTAAATATAGTATTTCATATATCAAACAGCTGGAGTAGGGTAAAAATCAGTAAAGGAAAGGGGATATGGTAATTTTAATAAAAATACGAGAAAATGTTTTATAGATGGAAAAAGTTAGAGAGAGCCTTATTTGGAAAACATTGGAAGGAGATTAACGGGGTACCAACTAACTTCACGACGCCATCAGTCACGAGCAGGCCATCATAGAGAATTGGCCTAGTACGCTCTCAAGCAGACAAACCTGAAGGTAGATTCTTATACAAAGTCTTAATTACTATTTTCATTCAATTAAAACCTGGCAACATTGCAAGAAAAAAACAATGAAGCTTTAACCGACTATATGACGTAATTTCACTTCGTAAGTATATTTGAAAATATGCCCATGGCTGTGAAAAGGCAAGAAAAAAGTTAGTGTTGAAATGAAAGTTATATTTTGCATTCCTTTGCAATTAAATGATTTCTTCAAAACGACATAGAGACCACATCTTTTTTAATATGACTGAAGGGTTACGTAGCTTGAAATTCAAATGATTTCTTCCAGAACTTGAAATTCTGGCGCCATTTAGTTAAGGCAACTGCTAATGATTCATGCAGGACAACCTGCGTCTCAGATTTTTTTTTTTTTTTTTTCATGAGTATCTGTCATGGAAATATTATCATAGCAAAATAATGGAAGGATACCAAATACTATGATTTCCAAGTAAATAAAATTAGCTACTCGAAGTTGATTTTTTTTTTTTATTATTAGAATAGAAGTAGCATATTAAAGCATATTAAACAAAACTATACAAAGCGTGTTCATATACTTTTTGTTTCAAGAACAATGCACATTATATCATAATCAAACGTTTGAATTTGAAATCTTTAAGCGATTACCAAGAGCAAGGAAACGAAGAACCAGTATTCATATACCTAATTCTCTTAACAATACTTATATTGAAAAGAAAGGAAAACCTGTGATAGGACCCTTTCACCAAATAATTATTAAAAAAGAGTCACTTCTAGTTATGTAAATATATATATATATATATATATATATATATATATATATATATATTAGGCGAGTGTTAAAAGTAGTATAAAACATAGTGTATATAATATTCTAAAATATATTATTCAGAGGTTAACATGCAATCTGAAAGAAAGCTAATAAATGACCTCTTACGCACCTGAGAATTTTGTGTTTTATTTTGTTTAAAAAAAAAGAAAAAAAAAATGAATATAAAAGAAAAAACGCTTCCTCCCCGTCAAAAAGCAATCATTCGTCATCCAAATCACGATCCTTTGTCTAAAGAACAACGTTAATTTTTCATTTTTCATGACTTTCTGTTTTCAAAACCTTGTTATAATGAAGCAAGAGAATAGCAAGCGAAAATTTCCAACGGAATGAAATTCTATAAGAATGATGGAAAACACTGTTAAAAGGAAGTAAGGGAACAGCAAAGGAAAAACGCAAGCGGAAAGAAACATGATCAGAGTAATCGAAAAAATTATTATAAAGGATAAGGGAATAGCAAGTGAGTATAACAAACGGAAAGAAACATGATGAGAGTAATGGAAATGATTTAGGTAAGTAAGTAGGGGAATAGCAAGCGGAAATAGCAAACAAAAAGAAACATGAGGAAAGTAATGGAAATCATTGAGATAAGTAAGTAGGGAATAGCAAGCGGAAATAGCAAACAAAAAGAAACATTAGGAGAGTGATGGCAAACATTGTTATAAGAAAACAAGTGAATAGCAAAGGCAAATAGCAAGCGGGAACAGGATGAGAGCAGTGGAAAACTGCATTTTGTGATCATGAAGTAAATACCTTATTTACATTGGATATCACGTTCGAATTCGCTTTAACAGATATTTGTTTAATGTTTTTTTATGGCCAGTGACAAAATGGTCATATAGTTTGAACCACACAGAAAAAAGAAAAGAAAAAAAAAATGGCGCTATCAACTAATACACAATGATATATTGAGCACCTAGCCTTATATTTTGCAATTTGACCTAAAGAATTTAACGACTCATATTCTGGTAATTTGTTCTTTGGTAAAAGAAAGGTAGATGAATATTATATAAGGTGGTTTTATCAATATCAAACAAGTTTGTTCTATCATACGGAAATGAACAAAATTTAACAAATTTAAATTTTCAAAAAATGAAAATAATACGAAATATATAACATGAAGTGTTTTGCTATCGGTATAAAAAATCACGGTAAAAATGTAGTAGCTTGAGAGAGAGAGTGAAAGAGAAAATCTTATAAATGATTATTTCATATATCGCTTCGGACAATATATAATATTGATGGCCATGTGTTATTGAAAATCTTTCAATTCTTTTTCATTTGCAGAGAGGCACATTCATTTTGTATTAATGGTTGTACAAGAAAATTCTAAAACAAAATATTGTTGTATCAAAGTCCATTTCAATTCCTTCTGAAATATATATGATGAAACTTCATCGTATGCTGTTCCTCCCAGGCTTAATGGTATAAATCAATCAGATAACTATTTGTTTAATGAAACCCTTTTGAATATGAAGTCTCAAGGCTAATAGTTATCCAATAATAACCGGCATGCTATTAAAAGTCACATTTTAACCTGTAATATTCTAAAGAATGTAATTAAATTTCTACTCTCTCTCTCTCTCTCTCTCTCTCCTCTCTCTCTCTCTCTCTCTCTCTCTCTCTCTCTCTCTCTCTCTCTCTCTCTCTCTCTCTCCCTCTCTCTCTCTCTCTCTCTCTCTCTCTCTCTCTCTCTCTGGAAATGCACTTCGTATACGAAGTTCTCGTGGGCAAATTTGAGAAATGAAAATCTTAAGAAAGGTTCTATTTCCCTTAAACGTTCAATAAACATTTTTGCGATTCCTCATGGTGTTCCATGTATAGTTTATTTACTATACCTTTCATACTATGATATATAATATCTGAAAAATCATTAATATAAAAGAGGTAATTTCTACCAATTTATATCATTCCTCGCGGCTATTCCTTCCGGTTGACGGGATTTTATCCTTCCTATCTTATGTAGCTACCGTTCCTTTTCTTATTTGCTTTATTATATAATTATGTTTTGTTAGGAGAGTAATCAAGAGCTTACTGCTTAAGAAAGAATCTAATAGTAGATAATTTCTAATATGAGATCAACAAGACTTGCTTATCTAATTATCTATTATATTTTTTATAGTGCAATCCTTATTGAAATGCTTATCACTAAAAAAAAAAAAAAAAAAAAAAAAAAAAAAAAACTTAGTAAAATCCTTTGTCGGCTCTTGTTCTCAACCACACATCTAGTAAAATAAGAAAAATAAAAGTTTAAGAGTCAGTACAGATAGTCACGGAGTGTAATTTGCAATGGCTGCACCAAGAACTAAAATCTAGATGTAGGAAGTAATTTCTCTCTCTCTCTCTCTCTCTCTCTCTCTCTCTCTCTCTCTCTCTCTCTCTCTCTCTCTCTCCTCTTCACTATGTTGATACATAGAAACCTGTTCACGA
>NC_090733.1:37593582-37601082 GCF_036898095.1 Palaemon carinicauda
CATTTATTCCATGCTATTTTTCAATGTTTTAAATACTCATCAATAAATAACTGCTTACGCACATATTGTTAATGCCGGAAAGAGTAGGTAAATGATGTGGGCAACATATGGGTCTTAGTAAAATCTGTGAGTTATCACTTGTTAAAATTTAGTTATTTTTTCTTTGAACGCATATATTTATTCTTATTATTTTTCACTCGTCAGTATTGACCTGTTTACGTGATAATATTCATGCTAATAGATTTTGTTAGTGTTGGAAGCTATAAAAGATGTTATAGATAACTATTGTTTGTTAGTATTTCTTTTTGAGATGTTGCTTATTAAAATTGAGTGTATATTTTCTGAGATTATCTATTTCTCATATTCTTTTTTAAATTTTCGAGCGTTATAGAGTTTGTTAGCGTTACAAAGTGTACAGAGATGATATAGCTAAGCTAATGTCTTTTTTTTTTTGGGGGGGGGGGGGGGGTGGGCTTGATATTTGGTATATTTCCTAAATTTCTTAGTTTTTTTATATCTTTTACTTCTTTTTCAGTTCTCAAGTCATTTTAACGTGAGTTGAAAAGTGACACTCATAAAAGTTTAGAGATAGACGACATCTTTGAAAGCCACGGTTAGGAGCAAGGTGTACACAATATTGTATAGACCTTGGTTAGGAGTTAGACCTACTTGAATTAGAGAGAAATAGGCCAGCTGAGGAAGCAGATGATCCTGAAAGTGTCTCCTGTGAGATGAAGACGACCAGGGGAAGATACTGGGATTAAGTGGTACTACAGCTGATGTAACCTTGACTTCTGATACAACAGCAACTTCTCCATCACCATCAACCTTACAAGATATCATGCCTGCTCCCCAGCAACTTTCCCCGGTTAAGGAGAGAAGTATTAAAAGAAGGTGGGGGAGGCAACACTCCAGATAGCCAGGCGAGCTCTGACTAAACATATTGATGCAAAATTAGTGAAATGGAACGACAGAACTGATAGAAGTAAAAACCCAGATACCGCTCTTCCACATATGTTTACACCGAGGTTTGAACCTGGGGGTTCCAGCTTTGCCACGATATCGGCAAGAAATATCACCGACATTTTCTCGCTCTTGTTGTATTATCTGATTGTGGCATACAGCAAATTGTCCTGAGTTCTGATGACTTCCTTGGTGATACCGTCTGAAAGGCTATGATTCCCTTAGTAACTTGAAACCGTGGGAGCTCAAGACGTACAACAGGATTTTAATCATGTCAGCTGTCAATTCACACAACCATGCGATCATATGTGATATTTTCCACCTGGTGTCCATCGGATTTGGACTCAGGACCTACAAAATGTTCAAGTTTAGTCATGGAATCTGATATATATCTTGAAGCCAGATTGCACTTTCATCATCATTTGGACTATAACTAATTTCTAGAAAGGAAAGAGACTCCTTTTGAAAGGTGCCACATGAGATCTATGTAACTTAATCATATAATTATAATTTTTCTTTGTTCCTTATCTTTTCATTCCGTAGATGAAACTCCGTTGTATGAAAATATGCTTCATTTCCAAGCTAGGCTTATTAATCTGAATTGGAAATAGAGGTTTCTCTTATTCGTAATTTGATATAAATCTATTACAGAAAGGACGTTTTGGGTTTTTAACGATGAAAGTACAGTAAATATATGAATAGCAGGTGATGGCAAAAACAATATGGTTTGTTTATATTTTATAAAAAAATTGAAGCAGTGAAATTAATTTGTGGAAAAAAAAAAATCTTTATAGTATTAATTCCTCAACATAATTGATAGATGGAGTCATCAAGATAAAAGCAATGATTCTTATACAAAATATAGTGGAATAAAATTTGTCAAACTAAAATTATTTTTTGAAATGTATAAATTACCTAATATTTACAAGAATATAATGAACACTTTGGAAAGTTATAAAGGATATTAGGTGATCTTTGAGGCATCAAATTATTTAACTAAAGAATAAATGACGTACTAAGTCAATTCTGTCATTATCATTTTTTTGATAAACCAATTCTTTCCATTATTAGGCTACCTATTTATAAAGGCTCATGCCTTGAGAGATTCTGGCATTAGAAGATTTAATTGCGTTTATCCTGTCAATTCCCTATATTGTAATAAGTGAAACATCATTTGCCTAATTTTCTTACCAATTCTCTCTCATTTTACTGTAACCTTTACTACTATGAGATTCAGGGCCTCTGTAACACGGTTTTTTGGACTTTGCTGCTTATTAAAGCATCGGATGTAGCTGAAAGTTGACATATGTATATTTTACAACCACACATAAATTTTGTCAGCATTATCAATAACCTAAACCGGATAGTTTTAATTTTTATAGAGTAAAAATGATCTAGCTGACGCCATGGCCAGTGATATCGAGCCAAGAGTCAAAAACATTCATTACGTAAGCAATGTAAACACCTTTTGACAAAATTTTGCCCCGCCCATCCACCAGACACCCATTCACCTTCTTCCATCGGCTCTGAAACCTATAACAGTAAAAAATGGCTAACAGGATTTGGAATTGCCCCCGTGGTGGAAAAACTGAATTTGTCTTACGATTTGTAACTTTATACAGTCAAGAGAAAGCCCGTGGCCATATTTACTATAGCCTGAGTAGGTAAATATTCAGTTTCTAGTTTAACTCCAATGTTTATGGTCTGATTTGTATTTAGCGTAACATGATTATAATACTTGTAATGTCATTCAGGCATTTGAACATTTCCATTAACTATTCACTATGCCACCAAGAGAGAGAGAAAGAGAGAGAGTGTATGTAAACAGTCTTTATATAAGTATTTTTGTTGAAATAACATTTGTGTGCTAAAATCTCCATCAGACCAACGGATCATCCGATATATTTTTTTTTCTTCTTCTTAGGCCGTACGACCGTGTTGGCTATGTTTTGGGCATGACTGCATTTTGTAAATAAATCATGAATAGTTATAGGAGTTTTATTTGTACATCTAATGGTAATTCATAGAAGTAAAGTGAACATAATTCATTTATCCTTTCAAATAATTACTACATGTAGCAAAACAAATAGTAGTAAAGATGATAATGCAATGAAGGAATGATACCATACTTTATCTTTAGCTTCAACATCGGCAATAACATACCCAGTTGCCATAATTTGTCACCTTGATGAAATAACCTATCATCTAATGTTAAACTTAATTTCTGAGGAGGCCATGGCTTATTGCACAGTGAAAAAAAAACATGCCAAAGACTTTATGAATGGCGGAACGATACATAAATGTGGGAGGGGTATCTGTGCTAGCTTAGTAATACTACTGTAGCAGTAACAGTAGTTTACATGAATTATACTTTTAGGCCAACTGCTGGGATCCTTGAGTATCATTTAGCACTTCTTACAACTACTCGAGAATTGAGTTTTTATAGCCAGAATTTACATTTTATAATCCAACAATGCCCATGATAGCCTTCAGTGTTATCCTGAATTATAACGAGGCCAAAGTGGGTGGAACCTCATGAAGTCATCATTCTGACGATAATTATTGGTGAAGGTTTAAAGCCAAAATACGGTACCGGCTTTTTTTTTCAGTAAATAAGTAGGTAGATAGACAATAAATAAAAATTGCTTGACATTGGATATAGCAGTTATCAAATCAAGCTTGTCTACTACAATTTTTAAAATTACCAACTATTCCCTACACCTTCTCAATCTGATTGTGACCTATAAAGTAGACTGTAATTTCTTAGGAAACTTATTTTGAGAGTTAGAATAATAATCGAAGTGCTTTTGTATTTATTAACATATTTTGTTGGTTTGTTCATTATGACAATTATCAGTGGAGAGGTTTCAGAGTTCATAAAGGTGTACTGCTTTGCTTTTATCTAAACTTTTGTGTCATTGTTGACAGAGGTATAGCCTTCGTTACGTATAGCCAATCATCGATCGAGAAAGAGGGAAGAAATGCCGTCATAAGTTACGTAACGAGTACGTTCGAAACCTTTTCTCTGAGTAAGTTGGCCCGTCTTCAAAAAACGTCACTTTTACATTATAAGTACCAAATTTATTCAACCTACGTAATGCAGAATATAGTCAAAATTTATGTGTATATATAATGTGCATTCTGAGTAAGCGTTATATTTATGAAATTCATTGATCAAAAATTATTGCGAAATCTCATAGTAAACTTAACAAGAACTGACGGCTTTGCACCCTCTTTATTCATAAGTAAACTTCTTGCACCATCCTCTTTTTCATATTCCTCTCTAAGTATTATGAGTTTATATTACACATAAATTCAGTGTATCCAGAGGAAAGCATTTTGGTGGAATTCGAAAAACGAATTGGAATCCCATGACGAGAAAAGTTTTCCTTTAACTTTCCGTCTAAATTGGAAGAATCTTTCCTTCTTCCTTAATTATGGGAGGAAGGAATTATAATGCCCTTCATGGGAGAGTGCTAAAGACTGCATTTAAGACGAATAAACTTGGGGAGAGAAATCAGACTGGTTTTCTGAAGCAAGAGAGCTTGTGAAATGGAAGAAAAGATTCTTCTGATATAATTTTTTTTTTTTTTTTACCTTATTTGAGTAGATTATTCGGGAAAAGGAGATATAATCAAAGACCTTAAGTCCATTGGGTAAGTAAGAGGATTAGCTGAGGATAATGGACCGGAAGTGGATTTCAAAAGAAGATCTTACTTTGTAGTAGAGAAAAAAATGCAGAAATATATCTTGGTCAAATCACTTCCTGGGTTTAGTAAATATACAAACCTAGATTGTATATATATATATATATATATATATATATATATATATATATTTATATATATATATATATATATATATATATATATATATACATATATATACGTATATATATATTATATATACGTGTATATATATATATATATATATATATATATATATATATATATATATATATATATATATATATTATATATATATATATATATATATATATATATTAGGCGAGTGTTAAAAGTAGTATAAAACATAGTGTATATAATATTCTAAAATATATTATTCAGAGGTTAACATGCAATCTGAAAGAAAGCTAATAAATGACCTCTTACGCACCTGAGAATTTTGTGTTTTATTTTGTTTAAAAAAAAGAAAAAAAAAATGAATATAAAAGAAAAAACGCTTCCTCCCCGTCAAAAAGCAATCATTCGTCATCCAAATCACGATCCTTTGTCTAAAGAACAACGTTAATTTTTCATTTTTCATGACTTTCTGTTTTCAAAACCTTGTTATAATGAAGCAAGAGAATAGCAAGCGAAAATTTCCAACGGAATGAAATTCTATAAGAATGATGGAAAACACTGTTAAAAGGAAGTAAGGGAACAGCAAAGGAAAAACGCAAGCGGAAAGAAACATGATCAGAGTAATCGAAAAAATTATTATAAAGGATAAGGGAATAGCAAGTGAGTATAACAAACGGAAAGAAACATGATGAGAGTAATGGAAATGATTTAGGTAAGTAAGTAGGGGAATAGCAAGCGGAAATAGCAAACAAAAAGAAACATGAGGAAAGTAATGGAAATCATTGAGATAAGTAAGTAGGGAATAGCAAGCGGAATAGCAAACAAAAAGAAACATTAGGAGAGTGATGGCAAACTTGTTATAAGAAAACAAGTGAATAGCAAAGGCAAATAGCAAGCGGGAACAGGATGAGAGCAGTGGAAAACTGCATTTTGTGATCATGAAGTAAATACCTTATTTACATTGGATATCACGTTCGAATTCGCTTTAACAGATATTTGTTTAATGTTTTTTTATGGCCAGTGACAAAATGGTCATATAGTTTGAACCACACAGAAAAAAGAAAAGAAAAAAAAAAATGGCGCTATCAACTAATACACAATGATATATTGAGCACCTAGCCTTATATTTGCAATTTGACCTAAAGAATTTAACGACTCATATTCTGGTAATTTGTTCTTTGGTAAAAGAAAGGTAGATGAATATTATATAAGGTGGTTTTATCAATATCAAACAAGTTTGTTCTATCATACGGAAATGAACAAATTTAACAAATTTAAATTTCAAAAAATGAAATAATACGAAATATATAACATGAAGTGTTTTGCTATCGGTATAAAAAATCACGGTAAAAATGTAGTAGCTTGAGAGAGAGAGTGAAAGAGAAAATCTTATAAATGATTATTTCATATATCGCTTCGGACAATATATAATATTGATGGCCATGTGTTATTGAAAATCTTTCAATTTCTTTTTCATTTGCAGAGAGGCACATTCATTTTGTATTAATGGTTGTACAAGAAAATTCTAAAACAAAATATTGTTGTATCAAAGTCCATTTCAATTCCTTCTGAAATATATATGATGAAACTTCATCGTATGCTGTTCCTCCAGGCTTAATGGTATAAATCAATCAGATAACTATTTGTTTAATTGAAACCCTTTGAATATGAAGTCTCAAGGCTAATAGTTATCCAATAATAACCGGCATGCTATTAAAAGTCACATTTTAACCTGTAATATTCTAAAGAATGTAATTAAATTTCTACTCTCTCTCTCCTCTCTCTCTCTCTCTCTCTCTCTCTCTCTCTCTCCTCTCTCTCTCTCTCATCTCTCTCTCTCTCTCCTCTCTCTCTCTCTCCTCTCTCCCTCTCTCCTCTCTCTCTCTCTCTACTCTCTCTCTCTCTCTCTGGAAATGCACTTCGTATACGAAGTTCTCGTGGGCAAATTTGAGAAATGAAAATCTTAAGAAAGGTTCTATTTCCCTTAAACGTTCAATAAACATTTTTGCGATTCCTCATGGTGTTCCATGTATAGTTTATTTACTATACCTTTCATACTATGATATATAATATCTGAAAAATCATTAATATAAAAGAGGTAATTTCTACCAATTTATATCATTCCTCGCGGCTATTCCTTCCGGTTGACGGGATTTTATCCTTCCTATCTTATGTAGCTACCGTTCCTTTTCTTATTTGCTTTATTATATAATTATGTTTTGTTAGGAGAGTAATCAAGAGCTTACTGCTTAAGAAAGAATCTAATAGTAGATAATTTCTAATATGAGATCAACAAGACTTGCTTATCTAATTATCTATTATATTTTTTATAGTGCAATCCTTATTGAAATGCTTATCACTAAAAAAAAAAAAAAAAAAAAAAAAAAAAAAAACTTAGTAAAATCCTTTGTCGGCTCTTGTTCTCAACCACACATCTAGTAAAATAAGAAAAATAAAAGTTAAGAGTCAGTACAGATAGTCACGGAGTGGTAATTTGCAATGGCTGCACCAAGAACTAAAATCTAGATGTAGGAAGTAATTTTCTCTCTCTCTCTCTCTCTCTCTCTCTCTCTCTCTCCCTCTCTCTCCTTCATCTCTCTCTCTCTCTCTCTCTCTCTTCACTATGTTGATACATAGAAACCTGTTCACGATAATCAGATGCTGGGAAGAAATTAATAATGGTGCCTTCTTTTTTCCTTATAGTTAGTTATGAATACAGGCACGACTATTTATG
>NC_090733.1:37606082-37609941 GCF_036898095.1 Palaemon carinicauda
TTTTAAATACTCATCAATAAATAACTGCTTACGCACATATTGTTAATGCCGGAAAGAGTAGGTAAATGATGTGGGCAACATATGGGTCTTAGTAAAATCTGTGAGTTTATCACTTGTTAAAATTTAGTTATTTTTTCTTTGAACGCATATATTTATTCTTATTATTTTTCACTCGTCAGTATTGACCTGTTTACGTGATATATTCATGCTAATAGATTTTGTTAGTGTTGGAAGCTATAAAAGATGTTATAGATAACTATTGTTTGTTAGTATTCTTTTTGAGATGTTGCTTATTAAAATTGAGTGTATATTTTCTGAGATTATCTATTTCTCATATTCTTTTTTAAATTTTCGAGCGTTATAGAGTTTGTTAGCGTTACAAAGTGTACAGAGATGATATAGCTAAGCTAATGTCTTTTTTTTTTTGGGGGGGGGGGGGGGGGTGGGCTTGATATTTGGTATATTTCCTTAAATTTCTTAGTTTTTTTATATCTTTTACTTCTTTTTCAGTTCTCAAGTCATTTTAACGTGAGTTGAAAAGTGACACTCATAAAAGTTTAGAGATAGACGACATCTTTGAAAGCCACGGTTAGGAGCAAGGTGTACACAATATTGTATAGACCTTGGTTAGGAGTTAGACCTACTTGAATTAGAGAGAAATAGGCCAGCTGAGGAAGCAGATGATCCTGAAAGTGTCTCCTGTGAGATGAAGACGACCAGGGGAAGATACTGGGATTAGTGGTACTACAGCTGATGTAACCTTGACTTCTGATACAACAGCAACTTCTCCATCACCATCAACCTTACAAGATATCATGCCTGCTCCCCAGCAACTTTCCCCGGTTAAGGAGAGAAGTATTAAAAGAAGGTGGGGGAGGCAACACTCCAGATAGCCAGGCGAGCTCTGACTAAACATATTGATGCAAAATTAGTGAAATGGAACGACAGAACTGATAGAAGTAAAAACCCAGATACCGCTCTTCCACATATGTTTACACCGAGGTTTGAACCTGGGGGTTCCAGCTTTGCCACGATATCGGCAAGAAATATCACCGACATTTTCTCGCTCTTGTTGTATTATCTGATTGTGGCATACAGCAAATTGTCCTGAGTTCTGATGACTTCCTTGGTGATACCGTCTGAAAGGCTATGATTCCCTTAGTAACTTGAAACCGTGGGAGCTCAAGACGTACAACAGGATTTTAATCATGTCAGCTGTCAATTCACACAACCATGCGATCATATGTGATATTTTCCACCTGGTGTCCATCGGATTTGGACTCAGGACCTACAAAATGTTCAAGTTTAGTCATGGAATCTGATATATATCTTGAAGCCAGATTGCACTTTCATCATCATTTGGACTATAACTAATTTCTAGAAAGGAAAGAGACTCCTTTTGAAAGGTGCCACATGAGATCTATGTAACTTAATCATATAATTATAATTTTTCTTTGTTCCTTATCTTTTCATTCCGTAGATGAAACTCCGTTGTATGAAAATATGCTTCATTTCCAAGCTAGGCTTATTAATCTGAATTGGAAATAGAGGTTTCTCTTATTCGTAATTTGATATAAATCTATTACAGAAAGGACGTTTTGGGTTTTAACGATGAAAGTACAGTAAATATATGAATAGCAGGTGATGGCAAAAACAATATGGTTTGTTTATATTTTATAAAAAAATTGAAGCAGTGAAATTAATTTGTGGAAAAAAAAAATCTTTATAGTATTAATTCCTCAACATAATTGATAGATGGAGTCATCAAGATAAAAGCAATGATTCTTATACAAAATATAGTGGAATAAAATTTGTCAAACTAAAATTATTTTTTGAAATGTATAAATTACCTAATATTTACAAGAATATAATGAACACTTTGGAAAGTTATAAAGGATATTAGGTGATCTTTGAGGCATCAAATTATTTAACTAAAGAATAAATGACGTACTAAGTCAATTCTGTCATTATCATTTTTTTGATAAACCAATTCTTTCCATTATTAGGCTACCTATTTATAAAGGCTCATGCCTTGAGAGATTCTGGCATTAGAAGATTTAATTGCGTTTATCCTGTCAATTCCCTATATTGTAATAAGTGAAACATCATTTCCTAATTTTCTTACCAATTCTCTCTCATTTTACTGTAACCTTTACTACTATGAGATTCAGGGCCTCTGTAACACGGTTTTTTGGACTTTGCTGCTTATCAAAGCATCGGATGTAGCTGAAAGTTGACATATGTATATTTTACAACCACACATAAATTTTGTCAGCATTATCAATAACCTAAACCGGATAGTTTTAATTTTTATAGAGTAAAAATGATCTAGCTGACGCCATGGCCAGTGATATCGAGCCAAGAGTCAAAAACATTCATTACGTAAGCAATGTAAACACCTTTTGACAAAATTTTGCCCCGCCCATCCACCAGACACCCATTCACCTTCTTCCATCGGCTCTGAAACCTATAACAGTAAAAAATGGCTAACAGGATTTGGAATTGCCCCCGTGGTGGAAAAACTGAATTTGTCTTACGATTTGTAACTTTATACAGTCAAGAGAAAGCCCGTGGCCATATTTACTATAGCCTGAGTAGGTAAATATTCAGTTTCTAGTTTAACTCCAATGTTTATGGTCTGATTTGTATTTAGCGTAACATGATTATAATACTTGTAATGTCATTCAGGCATTTGAACATTTCCAATAACTATTCACTATGCCACCAAGAGAGAGAGAAAGAGAGAGAGTGTGTGTAAACAGTCTTTATATAAGTATTTTTGTTGAAATAACATTTGTGTGCTAAAATCTCCATCAGACCAACGGATCATCCGATATATTTTTTTTTTCTTCTTCTTAGGCCGTACGACCGTGTTGGCTATGTTTTGGGCATGACTGCATTTTGTAAATAAATCATGAATAGTTATAGGAGTTTTATTTGTACATCTAATGGTAATTCATAGAAGTAAAGTGAACATAATTCATTTATCCTTTCAAATAATTACTACATGTAGCAAAACAAATAGTAGTAAAGATGATAATGCAATGAAGGAATGATACCATACTTTATCTTTAGCTTCAACATCGGCAATAACATACCCAGTTGCCATAATTTGTCACCTTAATGAAATAACCTATCATCTAATGTTAAACTTAATTTCTGAGGAGGCCATGGCTTATTGCACAGTGAAAAAAAAACATGCCAAAGACTTTATGAATGGCGGAACGATACATAAATGTGGGAGGGGTATCTGTGCTAGCGTAGTAATACTACTGTAGCAGTAACAGTAGTTTACATGAATTATACTTTTAGGCCAACTGCTGGGATCCTTGAGTATCATTTAGCACTTCTTACAACTACTCGAGAATTGAGTTTTTATAGCCAGAATTTACATTTTATAATCCAACAATGCCCATGATAGCCTTCAGTGTTATCCTGAATTATAACGAGGCCAAAGTGGGTGGAACCTCATGAAGTCATCATTCTGACGATAATTATTGGTGAAGGTTTAAAGCCAAAATACGGTACCGGCTTTTTTTTTTCAGTAAATAAGTAGGTAGATAGACAATAAATAAAAATTGCTTGACATTGGATATAGCAGTTATCAAATCAAGCTTGTCTACTACAATTTTTAAAATTACCAACTATTCCCTACACCTTGTCAATCTGATTGTGACCTATAAAGTAGACTGTAATTTCTTAGGAAACTGATTTTGAGAGTTAGAATAATAATCGAAGTGCTTTTGTATTTATTAACATATTTTGTTGGTTTGTTCATTATGACAATTATCAGTGGAGAGGTTTCAGAGTTCATAAAGGTGTACTGCTTTGCTTTTATCTAAACTTTTGTGTCATTGTT
>NC_090733.1:37615441-37617941 GCF_036898095.1 Palaemon carinicauda
CAAAATTAACTGCCTGTGTATTATTACGAACAAGATGGAACTGTCCACGAATATGTGAATGTAAAGGATGATCAGAATTATGAGAAATCTTATGCAACATGCATAATGAACTAATTGAACAATGATGCCCAAAATGAATTTCAAGATCCAAAATTTGAAATTTGGTAGATCTTAAGTTCCTGTCTAACAAATTCAGATGAGAATCATCATCTGAAGACCAGACTGGAGAAGAATATTCAAGTAAGGTAGACTTAAAGAATTAAAAGACTTCTTCAGAATAAATAGATCTTAAAAGATGTTCTCAATAAGCCAATTATCTGTGCAGTGAAGAAGACACAGACCTAATGTGTTTCTCAAAAGTGAATTTGTTGTGAAGTATCACACCTAAAAATCTAAGTCATACAAAGTTAAAGAAACATTATCAATTATGAGATCCGTATGTTGAGGAGCCTCTGTCCTTGACCTAATTAATATCATATTTCTATTTTTATTAGAATTAAACTTCATACCGCATGATCTGTATCATGCATTAATTTTCACTAGATCTCTATTAAAGATTCAGCAACACCTGATCTACATTCAGGATATTTGATTGATGTAAATAGTGTAGCGTCATCTACCTATGCAGCAAGCTTGTATTTTAGGCTAAACCATATGTCATGTGTATATGGCATGAAGAGTAATAGGGCAAGAACACAACCCTGTGGAACACCAGATATCACATTCCTATACTCACTGTGGTGCTAATCAGCATCAACTCTTTGAGATCTATTACTTAAAAAATCAATAATAATGCTTTTAGAGTTTTAATAAAAGGGCCTCAAGATCAAAACAGTCAAAGACTTTAAGAAGGTCACCACACGCTCCGATGCCTTTACGAAAACCAAATAGCAAATTAGGGAATAGATTACTCCCTTCAGCAAACCTATAGAAAAACTTAGCCCGTGGATGTTCAAAAACTTTTGATAGTATTGGAGTCATGGAAATTGGGCAGTAATCAGTTGGACTTGACGTACAACAAACACCTTTACATAAAGAAGGGACATTACCAATTCTCCAACAATTGCTAAAACCTCCTCTTCTTGTTATCCTGCGCAAAAGAGCCGGTAACTTTGGAGCTTAGAAATCTGCAGTCTTTATAAAAAAAAAGACCAAAAATACCATTTTGGTGTACACTTCCATAAGCATCAAGGTCCATCAACAGAGCTTTAATTTCACGAGAGTGAAAGGCTAAAATAGTTAGATTATCCACAGGAAAAAAGGAATGAGGAAAGGTGTGTTTCTCATTACTCTTTTTATTATCAAACACATCTGCCAAAAGGTTTGCTTTTTTATTTAGACAGTGATTGACTGAGCCATCTAGTTTAAATGAAGGAGGAACTGTTGTATCTACACTAAGGAGTGCATATTTAAGGGTAAACCACCAATTGTGTTCCTGATTTATACCATAAAGGGTTATTTTTATGGTTCAATCGTATTGCTTTTCAGTTGAAGATTAGACTCTCTGAGCAAAAGCTCTAAGTTGAGAAAGTTATTCCAGATCATATCTTATCTGTTACCCTTTAAAATATGTTATGCCTCCTGCTTCCCCAAATAAGCACGTCTAAAATCATCATTGAACCACTGTTTGTCATTCACTTGATACATCAACACAAGAGAAGGGATACACCTTTCAATTATTTTGACTAAAATCTCCTTCAAGGGGACAACAGGATTAACACTACTATATGATTGTGATCAATTCAAACCCAAAAGACCATGAAAATCCCATTCTAGTCTGCTTGAGCTTTCATATAATTTTCACATGTGTATGATACCTCAGTGACTGGCTGCTCAGTCTTCATTGCTAATAAAATCAAGGCATGATCAGAGGTCCTGACCAGAAAATCAAACTTACTTGATATATCCCCAGGGGAGTAAGTCTGTACAAGGTCCAAATAATTACCAAACCTTTATATATACATACACATGTGTATATATATATATATATATATATATATATATATATATATATATATATATATATATATATATATATATATATATATATATGTATATATATACATATATATATATATATATATATATATATATATATATATATATATATATATATATATATATATATATATACATATATATATATATATATATATATATATATATATATATATATATATATATATATATATATATATATATATGTGTGTGTGTGTGTGTGTGTGTGTATGTATATATACAGTATATATATACTTAAATATATATATATATATATATATATATATATATATATATATATATATATATATATATATACATGAAGCAGGTCAAGTGTGCATTAAATGCAGCAGTTTATTTATGATTTTAAATATGTTTTCATATGCGGATTGATGAGGTGAATAGGCAGCCCAAATGATTAGGTCTGCTCCTGTAAATGTAAATTTTGTGTGTAAATTACGCAAGACTCCCGTCATTAATTTCATTGTAGTTTCCATTCAAG
>NC_090733.1:37627941-37632941 GCF_036898095.1 Palaemon carinicauda
GACCTTCCAAAATTAAATGATTACCACCTTTTTACATAATAGATAATCCCAGCACGTTTCATTATTCTACGATTAAAATTGTGGCCAGGAAGGTGTTCACAAAGAAACAATCACATGCACTCTAACAAGCAAACACACAAACACACAAATACGTGGTAAAACATAACCTTCTTCCAAATTCATTGGCAGAGGTAGAAAAGGAACCATCCCAATAAGATATCATATTTCAAAAGAATGGAAACACAAGGATGAGCTGGATTCCTAATACCTCAAGAAAATAACAGCTGTCGCGAAACCTGTCATTATTGAAATTGTCTTCAGAAAAGGCACACAAATTTTAGTTGATCAAAAGCTTGATTGAAATCACCAAAAAAAAAAAAAAAAGAAAAAATTACTAATACTTAAAACAAACCATTGAAGCTTTGCGTTGATATATTTTCATTAGGAAACTAACTGACCATGGAGGAAAAAAACAATAACATTAAAGAAAAAAGGTTCAATCGTTTAGAAAATTTAGTATATTGTTAGAACTTACCAATTCCAATTACACCTAATAGATATTATCGCATTGGAAAACATTATTTCGGCGTTTCTAGCAGCTTCTTCAAAATTTCGATAAATTTATGTTGCTTGAATTATTTTGGAAAATAGACAGCAATATAATTTCTGGAGTAAACACACCAAAATAGAATAATTTATAACATAACATGCCGACACTTGGGGAGATAGTTATGAGTTACAAAGAATTTACATGTCTAAAAGACTTTTCAGATCATCCAAGGTGACTCCATTTGTTCTTGGATAGAGCAAATTGATTTAAATATTTAAAGAGTTCTTATGATTTTGTTCAATTTATTCTTGAATTCCTTTACCGTATCACTGTTCACTACATCCACTGTAAGTCAGTTCCATGTATTTGCTATTTTGTACGATGTGCAAGGAAATTACCACATAAGATAGTGTTGCATATTTTTAATTCCAGTTTGTATCCGTTGCCTCTTGGCTGATTTGATCCAAGTGTGAAGAGGTTATTTTAGTCAACATTTGTGATTTTCAGTGCCTCATTTAGCCGTTCTCTTAGTCGTCGAGTTTTTAGATAAAAAAAAGTTCAAACGCTCCTTTCTACGCCTATATCCAAATGGTCTTAGAGTTGGAACTAGTTTGGTGATCTGAGCTTGTATTGCTTACAGTCTATCTATGTCTTATTGAACACTTTAAGCCGAGGAATATACTCTTGTATTCTAGATGTAGTCTTATTAGTGATATGTAGAGCTGCAGTACAATGTCTTATGTAATCTATTAGTTTTTGTGCTTTCTTTTCAACTTTTTTACTGTTTGGTAAACCACAGAAATTTGCTAAAAATATTTCAGAGAGAGAGAGAGAGAGAGAGAGAGAGAGAGAGAGAGAGAGAGAGAGAGAGAGAGAGAGAGAGAGAGAGAGAGAGAGAGAGAGAGAGAGAGAATGAAATTCCTAAAATCCCATTTTTTTTATCAAACATGACGGAAATCATGACATCGGTTGGTTGGATAGTCATTTCTCACCGACTGACAGACCTTAATTATACGCAATTTTTTTTCAGCATCATGCTAAAAAAAAAATCAGTTGATGTACATACATGATCCCTTCAGCATATTATGTATGAGTATCATAGAATGTGTATGAATGTTGCATTTGATTTTTCATAACTCTGACCATCCTTTACATTAAGATCTTTCTAGACTGTACCATCCGGCACGTAACACTAGATAATTTAGCGCTTAATTCTAACAGCAATGCCTTCTCCATCATAAGGGTTAATGCTACACAGCATTCTAGTAATTTTATTCCAGCCAGGACCAGATTGTAGAATAATCTTTCTAATCGGGCAGTTGGAAGTGTGGAAATTGATAAGTTCAAACTTTTAGGAATTTTTTTTTAAGTTGATCAGGCTAGAATGAATCCCTCTACATAGTTGTCACTGATCTTGAAATATTTTATACTAATTATTCATTACTTCACATATAGTTGTTTATTTTCTTATTTCCTCTCACTGGGCTATGTTTTCCTCTTGGACCTTTTGAGATTATGGTAAAATGCATTTCCAACTAGGGTTTTAGCTTGGCTGATAATAATAATAATAATAATAATAATAATAATAATAATAATAATAATAATAATAATAATAATAATAATAATAATAATAATAATAATTATAATAATAATAATAATAATAATATGGAAGAGGATGGCTTCTATAAAGAAATCTAAATTCCTCTGAATGATTGATGAGTTTTGGATATGGCCCATGTATGGATAACTCATCACAGTAAAGTGGTGATGTTTTCTGTTTATTTATTAAATAATTAATCACAATCGTTATGTTGATCTATATTATTCGAAGCACCAGTGACCCAATTGTTTTTTTTTCTTTTTTAAACCTTGTTCCTCACTCATTGTTGAATATTTCACTTTCAGTTATTTGTATTTTTCTATTACCAAGAGTAGAATCCTCTGGTATTTCCTTTTCTCCGTTATTTTAAGAAATTAGTCAGTTGCTGTAGGTAAATATTGCTTTATTTTATTTGGTTCGCATTTATTTCTAATTTAGTTTTTATATTTGATTTTCATTTAGCAGTAAAAAAAAAAACCTTCGATGAATATGAAAATATATATGGATTGTAACTTTAAAAAATCGAAATATCTGAACGAGGTATATCCATTTTAATGGAACGTAATAACATCCCCATCTAAATCTAAAAAGAAAAAACTCTTTATTGAGCCACTGAAAGAGTAAATTACATAAGATTTATCCTTATCAAACAAAAGTCAGTCTTCTTCCCCTTTGCCTTTCCAAAAAATGGTAGGCAAGGTGATCCATAAATGATTCTCGTCTCCGCAAAATGATTGTAAAACCTTTAATTTTCATTCTTCCCAGTATGGGATAGGAATTTAATATTTCATTTCGTAATTGCAGCGTATGTGAAAAAACATAAAGAAATCGCCGACATGCTTCGATTTTTTACAAACACATGACCATATAAACCCATATAAACAAATTAACTGGTATAAATAACGCTTATATATATATATATATATATATATATATATATATATATATATATATATATATATATATATATGTATATATCTTTATATATATATATATATATATATATATATATATATATATATATATATATATATATATATATATATATATATATATATATTTATATACACACACACGTATATATATATATATATATATATATATATATATATATATATATATATATATATATATATATATATATATATTTATATATACACACAAACACACACACACACACACACACACACACACACACACATATATATATATATATATATATATATATATATATATATATATATATATATATATATATATATGTTACCGCTAGAGTTATTGGTTCCTTTGACTGGCCAAAGAGAAATACATTGAATCCCTCTCTCTCGCTACGACTCACTTTTTCTTTGCCTACACATATACCGAATTTTCTAGTGTATTCTTTACAAAATTTCATTTTTCCTCATACACCAAACACTTCGTCGATCAAGGGGCTAATTACTGTACTGTGTATGTTCAGTGGTTACTCTCCTCTTGGTAAGGGTAGAAGAAACTCTTCAGGTACAGTAAGTTGCTCTTTCTGGAGAATGACACTTAAAAAAAAAAAAAAAAAAAAAAAAAAAAAAAATATGTACTCTTGTGTAGTGCCATAGCCTCTGTGTCATGGTGTTCCCTTGTCTTTTGTTAGAGTTCTCTTACTTGAGGGCACACTTTTATATCTTATGTTTTTTTTTCTTGTTTTTCTTTTCAAGTGGTGTGCTGGGTAAGCTTAATAGAAAGCCCATGGATGCCTGGTGGTTTATGAACAATATGTTGTATTTTCCTTATCTGATTCTTTTACTTTTCAAAACTATTCCTGCTGCTCTTTTTTCAGTTGAAGAGGCTATCCTGGAGGTTATTTAGCCTCGCATGGTGTATCGGCTCCTCTATGCTGACCAGTTTTTTCGATTTTTTTTCTATAGCCTGCGGGTTTGACCAATCACTTTATTTATATTTCTTTACATATTGTTCTTGTTATCATTCATGTTAATTTATTTTTTAAGTATGTTATATTCTTCTGCACTCTGGAGACATTGAGCAAAATCCGGGACAAGATCGTCTTAGATTTTGTCACTGTCGTCTACTGTATTGTAATATTCGTGGTCCTCATACAAATATTCAAGACCTTACAGTTGCGTCCAGACAGTATGATATTCTTTTGTGCTCAAAAACATTGGTTTCTAATATGAGATACTCATCTGAGCTCCTAATAACAGGTTTTAAAAAGCCAATAATGCTGAAATGCGATGCCATCCCTAGGGGTAGGGGAATGGCGGTGTATATTAGGACTGAGTACCCTGCTTCTCATAAGTCATACTATGAATGTGGATGTCATGAGATTCAGGTAATAAAAGTTTGTGGCAGGCATAAAAACTTCTATTTGTGTTCCATCTATCGGAATCCAGACATGGATAATTCTCTCTCAGGTTGTCTTCTTACCATTATGGCTCAGCTACAAGATGATAGAAAGGCTCCCTTTGTCTTTGTTGGTGATTTTGATGCTCACCATAGGAAGTGGTAAAATTTTTTTCCTCTTACCGATCGACATGGCTTAAGAGCTTTAGACTTTGCCTCTGAATCAGGCTATGAGCAAATCATAAGTAAAGCTACTCACAGATCTGGTAACTGCTTGGAACTCGTATACACCGACTCCCCTGCCGTTATAACAAGTAAGGTTGGTTCTCCAGTTGGACATCTCATCATGCCTTGATTTCAGTAGTAGTGAGTACTGAGCAGCCTGTCCCTAATGTATTATACTCAAATAAGATTGATATGATATCTCAAGTAGACTGGAATGGGATTTTGCATGATTTTTTTTGGTTGAATTGGTCACAATTGTATTGTAGTGTTGATCCTGTAGACCCTTTGAAT
>NC_090733.1:37637941-37645441 GCF_036898095.1 Palaemon carinicauda
TAAAAGTTTTTAAACACTGTCGTTCATGCACGTTGTTTTGTGTTTTTATTTAATTTTACTAAAGACAAAGGTATAATATTTTAAAATTCTTACAGCTGATCTGTAATGTATGTTGGATATTCTATTTTGATAATATGCATGTATATTTGCGAATTCTAAAAATTAGATTTCAACATGTGAGTATGTTTAGTATATGCCTGTGTCTGTACATTATTTCTTGAATTTTGTTAAACACCAAAATACTTTGATAGTTGGTTAATATTTTACTCTCGACTGTACCCAAAAAAAATTGGCATGATTATGGAGCGAGTACATTCCGAAAGCTTGCTGGAATCTGTAAAAATTATAAGAAATAATTACAAATTGGCTATCTATTATCATCTTAAGAACTTCGACTCCAGAAGTGATGAGTGTCTCGATTTATCAAAGGTAAAACAGTGAAAGTAAGCGGTCATCTAACGTTAAACAAAACCTAGAGTATGCTCACATATAAATAAATATATATATATATATATATATATATATATATATATATATATATATATATATATATATATATATATATATATATATATATATATATATATGTATATATGTGTATGTGTATGTATGTATGTGTGTGTATTAAACTAACAAAAGGAAAAGAGAGAAGACGTATTTGTTTTGTTGATTCATTTAAACAAACAAGGGCACACACACATACGCGCACACAAATACACACACACACATGTGTGTGTGTGTGTGTGTGTGTGTATATATATATATATATATGGGTACAGTGGAATATTCCTTTAGAACAGAAGGTAAAACAAAAGCCAATACTTAAACTTAAAAGAATCCGAAGCCGAAAGAGGTACGAGGGAAAACAGTTTTCAAGAGAATCCCAAATGAAATCATTGAGTGTTTTACAGCCTTGACTAAATTCAATACCCAAACCCTTCTTTGGCTCAGACCGTCCATCCCATATAAGTCATCATTGTTGGAAATGGGAAACGTCGTCTCTTTTATAACCAAAAAGAAAATAAAGTTTGTTGTTGGTTTTGTGTTTATTCGTGAATTTCTATTTTATCTAGGCATTGTTTGTAATTATAGAGGTTTTAGGGGATAGAGAGATTAAATCTGTGTTTCAAATTGTATGGAACTAAATGGTTCAGCTTAGGGTAAAAGTAGTATGGCTGAAAAGGAACAACGCTGATTTTCATATTTTATTTAGCTGTTTTATTTAACGGAAAATATATTTGAAGACTTATTCGTTATCAATTGTAAGATATAGGTTTGACGTATGTTTCTTTTAATGTAATTCGGTGATATTATTGTATATTCTATATCAATTTTTTTTTCATTACTTTGATAATAATATATATATATACTATAATCAATTTATACACTGAAAGTAGAAAAGTTTTATGACTGAACATATAAGTAAAATGTTATTAAATGAAAAACTACCGAATCTAAATACTATATATATTTTTCAAAACTCAATTCGTTATATTGAAATATACTGAATATACACTGAATATATGAATATATATATTTATAAATACACACATATATATATATATATATATATATATATATATATATATATATATATATATATATATATATATATATAATAATAATAATAATAATAATAATAATAATAATAATAATATTGAACTCTAACCATACTTAATCACTCCTGTACGGTCAATTTAACTGTGTATAAATGTATTAATTCCACTGCCAAAACTGTCACGGCTATTTCATAATAAGAAAATAGAACAAAAATTGCGCTTCTATTATGAAATTTGGTTGGAGTTTTATTGTCACTCCCATTGGCAGGGATTTCCGCTCATTCAACCTCTATGATGAATAAACAAAATCAGTTACAGAATGCAGCAATGTTTATGTTTGAATTAAAGCGTTTTTGAATTGAAGAGACGTTTGGTAACGAACTGTTGGTCTAAATATATCAAAATGACAGTGAACATGCTCTCTCTCTCTCTCTCTCTCTCTCTCTCTCTCTCTCTCTCTCTCTCTCTCTCTCTCTCTCTCTCTCTCTCTCTCGCATTTTATATATTATTAGAAACGGGTAAGTAAAAAAAAAAAAAAAAAATTACCTCTATCAAATTTCAATGAGTTATATATATTTCCTATGGTATAAGTAAGATTCTAAGGGATTCCATCTGTTTATTTTCATTGTAATGTCTTGAGTAATGAATGATTTTGGCCGGTAACACTGATTAAAGAATGAGTGTCAATAGGTTCTCCTTTCGAATTTTTCTTTTTTATGATAACAATTTGTCCTTGTATTAGAGAATCAGAGTGAAGGGTAGAAAAGTTCATATTATTTAATTCACTTTAATAAACGATAAGAGAAAAAAATATAATTGTGATATACTTGGTATTTTAGAGCATAATTTATATATATATTCCATTGATTTTTTGTCATTTCATATTTCTAATCATGAGAATGAACATACTGTATTTAAAGCGTATTCCATTTCCTTTAAGTAATTCATACCTTTTTTTTTTTTATTTACGAAGACACAGTTTCCATCCTGTTTTAGCTCCAAAACATTGAATGAAATAAGCACACCAATTTAGTTATCTAAATTGACCGAAATATTATAAATTTCAGGACAGAAATATGTTGTTATTATCCTTATAGATAAAGCATCTGATTGTTATGCCAGGCCATTCCACATTCAGTTTTAAAGCGAAGTGCATTTTAAAAAATACATAAGACTAACTGATATGCAAATTTTAAGTACGTAGATTCGTTACTTTTCAATTGCAAAAGAGTCCCAGACACGTTTAGCAAATAAATCTTCCCTCAAATTCCTGGATTATAGTAAATGTCAGCTCCAAGAATATAGTCCATTTTAGATTACCATTTCTTGATGCTTTCTTACTGGAAATGAAAGATGATTACATGAAAAATAAATGGCTTTCAACAGCTCTTTCTCTTCCTCTTGTTATGTTTATATATTAGTCCAGCACCATGTTTAGCACCATGCAATTTGCACTAGATTCTGAAGCCAAGTATAAAACGTTGACACCCATGTACAGTGACCCCTGCTTAGTTCTTTACTTAATAACTCCATACAGCTATCCAGGGTGTGTAGGTGTGCATATCTGGATGACGTTCATTATTCAGATACTGTGAAGGCGTTTTCTTCTCATAGTTTATTCAGCCATTTTTTATTAGTAACTTAGATAGAGGGAAAATTCCAAATAGAAGAATCTGGCTGGCAAATATATACACAGTATATATATATATATATATATATATATATATATATATATATATATATATATATATATATATATATATATATATAAATATATATATATATATATATATATATATATATATATATATATATATATATATATATATATATATATATATATATATATATATATAATTCCTGTAAATGGTTAACATCAAGACAAAAAAAAATAACTAGGACTGATAACTCATTGATGATAAGTATTCTTCCATTTTTATATCAAAAAGTTAAGCATTGTACCACACATGTTTCATACACATTAATACACTGCACTACTAGTGCTTTTTTATCTCTCACTCTCTCCCAAACCGATAATAGAAGGAAAAACTTCTTTAAACATGCCATTATATGTTTTATATTTTTGAAGTTTTTTGCCATTATTGCCAATAACCGTCTGTATATAAACTTGTTATATTATAGAATTAAGTCTCTTACTAACACTCACCTCGTCTTTCTGTCAGTACCTAGCAGTGGTGACCACTGGAGAATCAGCTTCTTACTGCAATACCCATTTTATGTTGCTGCTAACCAACCCTGACTCTTTAACCCACACCACCTTCATAAAACTGCGGCCCTACACAGGTAAGAAAGTGTTCACCCCGTTCTAGTGAACAAAGGTATCGTTTCACATTAAAGACGTCACTAGCTCAAGCAGCAAAGCAGACTATGTCCTCGTGGTGATCCTGAAGAACACATTCCAAGAAATCTGTGATTCGGTTTGCGAGTATGACACTTTCAAAACATACCCCAGGAGCAGGACTCACTGTCGCCAGCCACCTATATAGTCAAGCTTTATCAGCTCTCTCAACAGCCGTTTGGAAACCTAGAGGCTTCGCTCCACCTCAGGGAAATGACCAGTATCGTTCGCCAGCAGCTTGCTGCAGACGTCTCTCCTTAGGAAGTGAACCTACATTGTGCTCTTTTGGTATGACAAATACCTAAAGCTGAATGCACTACCATCACTGATGTCAATACCTTACCCATGAAGACCCTGATGACCAAAGTCGACGCCCTCATGGACAGCAATTTCACCACCTTCAAGACCTCCATAAATGCCTCAACTCCTGATAACAAGGACAACTATTATACACTGACCGAAGTTGCCGTGAATAGAGCCAGGTATGCAATCCCACCGTGTGACAATGAGGAGTGGTGACAAAGCTACCCAACATCTGAATATACAACCCCTTGCTCACACCCTAACCAAAGACCTCTACTGCTAGTTACCGATGCCCATCAACTGGAGTTCTGCTACTGCAACTCAAAATTCTGGGTTACTAAAAAAAATTGTGTGGATGGTTGTCAGTGGCCTAAAAACTTATAAGTAGGCCATTGCTCGTGGCGTTGGGCTCCCTGTCACTAATCTTTCGTTTTTTCCACGATGCAGGTACAGGTGTACGATTTTTGTTAAACACTGGTCCATGCTGTTCCTTTCTACCAATGTCACTCTCCAGGACACGACAGAGTCAATCTGTGCCTACAAATATCTGCCAGGTAGCTGTCAACGTGTTTGAGATCACCATCCACTGGTATGAGACACTTATACTATTGTTTAGAAGCGCCAAAGATCATTGGAAGTTTCTGGTTTTTTTACGTAAAATTATCACCATTTGGTTCGGTTGGTTGATGTGGCACATCAATGTTTAGTCAATGCATTAATAATCCTCAACACCTCTTCAATCCAGACCCTCTGTTCTTGCACTCCATATCAGAGAAACCATGGATGCCTACGTCTACCTCCTGAAGTCGTACTCAGAAGTCCTCTGTCTAAAACTTTGCCAAACACACATGGCTTCCGACAAGCATGGTATTTATCCCAATATCAACATTGTGGAGCCTAATCTGTTTGCCAGTTTGGAAGTTGCTAAAAGACCAATCTCTTAAGGTCCCGGCTGGTGTGCCAATATATGGGTATATAGGAAAAATAACAGAAAATCCTAAGCAAATTCACTGAACTTCATATAGCAATGGAGAATGTGTATACGAAATATTTTGTCAAAATTCCTCTTCCTTTCATAGTTACAGGGTAATTAGTAAAAGTATCTCAAAAAACCTGAAACATTGTTCCCTACAAGAAAATGCAGTATTTCTTCTGTTATCATAAATTTTGAAAATGATTACATTTCGATATAGAACAGATTGTGAGCAATAGCATCTATATAAATTCCATGAGTCAAAAGACGATATATTACCGGTTGATAATACCTTTCACCCTTCAGCCTTCAGTCCTAGCAGAAACATCATAGAGAGTACACGTTTGAGTTTAACCTCGGCCATTCACCTGTTTTTACGTCTTTTTTTTCGGTTTCCACAAGAATTTCATTGTGCCAAAGAGGAAAAGACAATTTCAGCACCTTGCTAACATAAGGAAGAAGAAAACTCGCTCTAATAAGAGTTCAAAAGTGGGTGATGTCACCGAAATTAGCGGCATTAGTGAAGGAGATATATGATGAAGGAGCGACCATCTCGCCTAAAGAAGAAAGATATTGACCAAAAGGATCTTCTTTCATAATTAAATTATGATAAATAACTTTGTTTAGGTTTATCAATATCCAAAAAATTAACATAAAATTTATAATATTCATGATTTATTGATATTGTCTTCTCAGAAAAACAAAGAAAATCTTTGAATGACATTATTTCAATGCTATACTTATTTACCTTCAAATTCTAGCCTCTCCCTTGGTGTTTAAGATGTAGCATTGAAATTTGGTATGTAACTTAGGGAGACATTATAGAACAACCAAATTGCCCATTGTCTATATTTGGATTTAAAATTTTTGTTTTTTCTTAACTTTTTCCTTGATTTTAGGCTTTATTTTTTACCATAATGAAGAAATTCCTATCTAGGTAAATAATGACTTAAGAAAAAAAAAATAATTTGATTGGAGGTCGACATTATGTCGATACAGCGCAGTAATCCTAGGTCTAAATATTAATTATCAAGGGAGGAGATCATTTGAAAAACATTAATTTTGAGGATAAATGGCCCTGGTGTCACAAAACTGAAGGTCAGAGGCAAAAGTCCTAGGTAGTTTGGAGATGTCCTAAGTCATCTTATTAAATGCGATGAATATCAAAGTCCTGTCCTTGAAAATGGCATTAGCCGGCTGGTCCCCTTAAATGAAAGAAATGAGCCTATGTTAAAAGGCCTCAAGCCCATGGTTATCCCCCTTACATATCGTCCTGATGATGGATGCCTGCCTGCGCCCTTGTGGGGATTAAAAGGTGTCTGAACATACAGGTAGAACCTGCTCACTACTTCCTCCCCAACATTGCAGACATTAACTCCTACTTACACAAAGCAAAGGTGTTCTCCGCTTACGATCGCTTGAATGGTATAATTAGGTGGCCATAAACCAGGGAGACCTTCTCAAGACCGCTAGCTCCTACCACTTCAGAACATACACATTCAATTACTCCTGTATTATCCTTTGTAATGCTGGTGCCTGTTTTCAGCGCCTCGTGGATGGTATCTTATTGGACCTCCCATTCTGCATGTGTTATAAATAGTCGACCTATTTGTATTCTCTTCCTCCAAAGAGGTTCCCCTCTGACACCTATGTATCGTTCTCAATGGCCTACAGCAGAGAATCCTTGTAGTGTGGTACTAAAAGTACACATTTGGTGGCAGAGATGTATTGTTTTTAGGGCACCGCATCATTTCTGAAATCGACCGTCAAAGCACTACAAGAATTTTTTTTACATGACAAACTATTATTACATGTTCCAGCAAGTCATCGCCACCATTCTTGTCTCCCTCTACTCCTCCCTCAAGGGCAAGCCAAAAGACATGATCTGGGGTCCCCTCCTGCTTCTCCAAATAAGCACGTCTACAATCATCATTATACCATGGTTTGTCCTTCAATCGTACTTTAGTACACGAGAAGGGATATGCCTATCAATTATGCTGACTAGTTTCTCATTCAAAGGGACTGCAGGATCTAGCCTACATGCCGTGATTTGGACAAATGTAGGTCTTGGCATGTTTAGCACTTAATGATTTTCTTTTTTTTACCATTGAAATAAACTATCTTTCTTTATAGATGGCTATATATAACATCACATATAATTTTTTATCACCCTACTAGATTCTACAGTGTAGATATATAAAATTCTTTCAAATCTAATATATGACCTCCCTTTTTTTCGAAATGAGGTAAAAATGGCCTTATATTTGATAGAGAAGTATATAGAAATTAATAAAACCTGATGAAAA
>NC_090733.1:37655441-37660441 GCF_036898095.1 Palaemon carinicauda
AAAATAGAACTGTCAACAAAGGTAAGAGGGAAAAAAAAACTACTTTAAACGGATGTATCTCAAAATGTAATTTTTTGGGAATAAATTGGTATTAACTTTGTTATTTATGATCCGATTTTAATCATTTAAAAATAATTATAATCCTAAATTATTTCACAATTCAATAATTGGATTATAATTGTTCATTTAGGGAATCAAAATTTTAGAAATATATCGGAACATTTTTTTTAGTTTTTACTTCTGTAAACGGATTTTGAAAAAAAATATTCTTATTCAAATTTAATTTAAACAAAACATTCCAAAACATTGATACATTATACTATGAGCTTCATGCTGGATTTTGAATATTTCAAATTGATACAAAATCAAAGGAATTTATATCTTTTTAAAAAAAGTGAAAAAACATCCCCTAAAACGGGGAAAATATTGATAATAAAAAAAGGCATTCAACTTTGGACAGAAAAAAATGGGAATTTAGCTTCTATGAATAGAGATGAATATTCTGTATAAATTTCAATGTTGTAGTGCAAAACTGACTTCTGACCCTAGCATCCTTCTAATATTGTAATGAAACTACATCTGCATAGATAAAGTCTTTTTCTGAAGAGAAATATGTATATAAAACATGTGAGTCGGTGTTGAAAGATAGGACTAATGCAAAAGTTATTGTATATGAAATTCTAGTATATGATTATTTTCTAACCAGAATTATTAATATAAAGATATTCCAAAAATATAAAAGAATATGGCAGTAATGTATCTATTATATAATAGTTCTTGTTCAGTTATACAACACGCCGTGGTTATTTGTTCCACTCTGAAAATATTTTCCCCATCAGAAAATGTAATAATATTATTTTTCTCATTGCCTTTGATTAATGTATATCAAAATCTTAATATTTTCATTGGGAAAATTATTGTACTCAAGCATAAGGCAAAAGAAGAAACTGTTCGACCACTATTAATAGATTTTTTTGTGATGTAGGAGAGAGAGAGAGAGAGAGAGAGAGAGAGAGAGAGAGAGAGAGAGAGAGAGAGAGAGAGAGAGAATTAAAAATGCTAAAACAGAGATGTCTCAAAGATTCTAGTAAACGAAGGGAGATACAGAAAAAGCATCGTAAACTTTTGGTCAGCCAGAATGGAAGGTCATCCATCCCCACACAGGAACAAGGATGGTTATAGCAGAACCGGACTGCCGGCAGTGGATGCCGGCACTCCAGGGGCCGGGCCGATGGACGGACGACCGAAACTATGAGGTAAGAGGGAAGGCCATCGGCTGGAAGCCGGTGGGAGGCGGCAGTCCCCCGGCACACGGAGGACTGGCGGCCCAGAGGGCAAGGGATAAGTCACCAAGGTAGGAGGTGGGTATCACCGACAGGGGAGGCGGCAAGGGACCGGCACCGGGATAGTGAAGGTCCAGCACTTTGCTGCAGTAGAGGGGCTTGAGTGTCCCAATGATGGGCTGGGCAATGGCGGAGGGGTAGTTTATCCACCCTGGCAGGCTCAACCATACCGCTAAGGCCAGTTCTGAGAGACCAGACCAAGACTGGACCCCTATAGGCCTTCTCCTTTATTTTAAGATAGGCAAAGGCTAGGAGAAGGAAAACTCCAAAATCAAACCAAACAAGACCCCAACGGCGGAGCTTCCCAGCACCGGCGGAAGAGGGCAATGCCGGGCCGGGCAGGCAACAAGGTGGGCCTTGACATAACAAGAACCCGGCAGCCCGATGCAACCAACATCGGAGAAGCCGCCTGTCTCATATGTCTTGAGCCGCGGTGAAAATGATGTGGCCAAGTGTGTGTGCGTGGCCATTGCAAAGCCACGACCACCCAAAACAATATACCTAGCTACTGGCATTTTGTCGTTTCCTCTACCCTTCTTCATCTCTTTCTCACCATCATCATCATCACCACCACCAGAAAGTCCTGAGGCGACAGCACTGTGGGTGAAGGGGGCAGGCCTGGATAGCTGGAAGCCCTTAGCCCACGACTGCACTCAGGCGGCGAGTCTAAGATTCAGTCGCTCTCTGGTGACGGTGCCGTGACACCAGAGTTCGGCAGCTGGACCCGTGACTGGGCTGGCCTATTGAAGACACCGCAGCCCACCCCACATGGAGAGGCCCCTAGAAAAGGTGGGGTAAACATCGGACACGGCAAACCCGTCTGGTCAGCTCACCGCGGCTGGCGGACATCCTACTAATGCGGTCGAAATAACAATAAAAAAATACTAACCCTAGGTGCGTGGAACATCCGCATCCTCCAAGATGTGACGAACACCAACCGCCCGGAACGACGTACAGCCCTCGTCTGCAAGGAGCTAGCCCGCTTCAATGTTGATGTGGCGGCTCTTAGCAAGACCAGACTACCCGAAGAGGGCAACATCAGGGAAGCTGGAACAGGCTACACCATCTTCTGGAAAGGCAAGGCCCTAGAGGAGCCTCGCATCCATGGTGTCGGCTTCGCCATCCATTCCCAGCTAGTGCAGCAGCACAACCTCGCTCCTAAGGCCATCAGTAAGCGCCTGATGACTGTCCGCATACCCATCACGCGGGAGAGACATCTCACCCTGATCTCTGTCTACGCCCCGACTATGACCTCAACCGATGATAACAAAGCTGCCTTCTACACCCAGCTCGACAGCACCATCCAGGCAGTGCCCGCCATTGACAAGCTCGTTGTGCTTGGCGACTTTAATGCCCGAGTAGGCAAAGACCATCGCCTGTGGGAGGGAATCATCGGCCGCTATGGCATTGGAAATTGCAACGCCAATGGCCAACTCCTACTTGGTCTGTGTGCAGAACACCAACTTGTGGTAACCAACACCATCTTCCAGTTACCAAAGCGACAAAAGACCGCATGGAGACACCCACGGTCTAAACACTGGCACACCCTGGACTACGTCCTGACCAGAGCCAGAGACCGAGGAGACGTCCGCATCACCCGATCCATGGCTGGAGCGGACGACTGCTGGACGGACCACAGACTCCTCATCTCCCGACTCTCCCTGACGACCCTACGACCACCCAGAAGGGCACCTGACAGCGTACCACACCAATGCTTTGATTGTAGTAAGCTCCGCAACCCACAGGTGGCACAGAACTACAAGGAGGCCTGCGAATAATACCTCGCAGACCCTGTGGGTCAGGCTACTGTCGAGCACCACTGGACCACCCTCAGAAACGCCATGGCCTGTGCCGTGGAGGAAACACTAGGCTTTACCACCAAGAAACGGCAGGATTGGTTTGATGAGAATGATGCTACCATCTCTCTTCTCATTGAAACCAAACGACAAGCACGCCTGACTTTGGAAAAACCAACCAACAGCAGCTAACAAATGTGCTCACAAGGTGGCTGGAGCTGGTTGCCAAAGAGGTATCCGTGAAGCCCAGAACACCTTGTGGCAAAGAACAGCCGCAGAAATACAGAGTTTCGCTGACCAACGTGACCTGCGCAGCTTCTATGCACCAACAAAAGAAATTTTCGGTCCCACACGGTCATCAATGGGCAGCCTGAAGGACGCGGATGGGGCCACGACCATCACCGACAGCGAGGGCATCCTGGCCAGGTGGAGGTCTCACTTTGAGAACCTCCTCAATGACCAAGCAGACACCTCAGACGATCTCCTGCGAATGACCACGCAGCATCCCGTCCGTCACTGGATGAGCACTACCACCCTCCATCCATGACTTCAACAAGGCCCTGCAGCGCATGAAGCCCGGCAAAGCCCCAGGGCCAGACAACATCCCGTTGGAGCTCCTCACTCACGGTGGCCCCGGCTTGAGGAACCGTTTGATGCTCCTTATACTGAAAATATGGGAGACCAAGAAACCCCCCCCCCCCAGTGACTTCTGCGATGCAAACATCACTACCATCTTCAAGAAGGGAGACAGGGAGAACTGTAACAACTACCGGGGAATATCACTACTAAGCATCGCGAGTAAGATTTTCGCTCGGATTCTCCTTGACCGCCTCCTTATTCTCGTAGAAGACGTCCTGCCAGAGTCCCAGTGCGGCTTTCGACCTTCCCGCGGGACCATAGATATGATCTTCTGTGCGCGACAACTACAAGAGAAGAGCCTTGAACAACAACAGCCCATAATGTTCATCTTCTGGGATTTGAAAAAGGCCTTCGATAAAGTACCTAGACCTGCAATGTGGGCTGTCCTCAAAAGATATGGCTGCCCACCCGATTTTGTCAAGCTGGTGCGTGCCATCCATGACGGAATGGTTGGGAGAGTCTGCCACCAGAACTCTCTTTCAGACCCATTCCCCATCAACGGCGGCCTGAAGCAGGGCTGTGTTCTGGCCCCGATGTGTTTCTCGCTGTACACCGCAGCAATGCTCAACGAGATTCCCCCAGACACACCCTCAGTCGACCTACGTTTCCGCATGGATGGAGGCCCTTTCAACCTCGCTAGACTCCGCGCCAGAACCAAGACCACCTTGTGTGCAGTGCAAGAACTGCAGTATGCTGACGACAATGCCACCCCAGGTCAGATGGCAGAGGACCTGCAGTCGTTAGCTGATGCATACAACTCTGCCTACGAACGTTTTGGGATGCAAGTCAACTCAGACAAAACCAAGACCCTCGTCCAACATCTACCAGGACTGATGCTCCCCAACTTCAATACCACAGTGAATGACCAACCGTTAGAACAGGTGGACCAGTTCTCCTACCTAGGGAGCATCCTAACATCAGCTCCCACAAGCAAAAAGGACGTGGAGAACAGGATCAGGGCAGCCCACTCCGCCTTTGGCCGACTCAACCGCCGCGTATTTAACAACCACGCACTGACAATGACCACCAAAATAATGGTGTTCAGGGCAGTAGTCCTCTCCACGCTCCTGTATGCATGTGAAACATGGACGCTATATAGTAACGATCTTAAAAACCTAGAACGCTTCCAACAAATGAAACTGAGGCAGATCTTGAAAATCCCCTGGGAGAGCCACACCACCAACATTGAGGTCTTAGAACGTGCCTCGCTGTCCAGCGTGGA